>NW_026869194.1:0-89565 GCF_020745735.1 Hemiscyllium ocellatum | reverse complement strand
ATCAGGGGAGGGCGAGAGAGGGGAGGGAAGGGGAGGGCGAGAGAGGGGAGGGAAGGGGAGGGCTAGAGAGGGTAGGGGAGGGCCCGGATGGCAAGAATGTGGAGTGGAGGCCGAGAGAGGGGTGGGCGAGAGAGTTTTGGTGAGGGTTGGGCTGGGAGGGCGAGAGAGGGGTGTGAGGTTGAGGGGAGGGGAGGGAGGACGAGAGAGGGGAAGGGAGGGGAGGGCGAGAGGAGGGGAAGGGAGGGGGAGAGTGTGGTGGGGAGGGCAGGGCAGGACCTTGGTGAACAAATCTCTGGATGTCTGAATATGTCAGCACAAGCAGACAGGGTGGGGAAGATACCTGAACTAAGAGCAGGAGGGGGGACCCATATCCTGTTGGGGAGAGTTGCTGGAGCTGTTCGAGAGGATTTAAACTCATCTGGCTGGTGTGTGGGACCCCAAACAATCGTAAGGCCAGAAAGAAATTTGAGGTTGATACAAATGTTCAAGAGAGCAATATAAATAGACAAGGCAGGCAAGAACACAGCAGATAATGAGGGAAAATTGATGAATTAAACTGCATTTATTTCAATGCAAAGGGCCGGACAGATAAGGCAGATGAACCCAGAGCATGGATGGGAACATGGGACTGGGATGTTGTAGATATTACAGAAACACAGCTGAGGGTGTGACAGGACCAGCAGCTCAATGTTCCAGGGGACAGATGCTGCAGGAAGGATAGAACAGGAGGCAAAACAGGGGGAGAGCTGGTGGTTTTGATTGGGGGGAAAAATCCCAGCAGTACCTAGAGGGAGTATTCATGCAGGATCGCCCAGTTAAGCGATATTGGTGGAACTGAGAAATAGAAATTGGTCATCAGTTTGCTACGGTCGTACTACAGCAATAGGCAATGGGAGATGGAGGAGCAAATATGTCAGGAGATCTCAGATATCTGTTCGAATATTAGGTTTGTAGCAGTCGGAGATTTTAACCTTTCCAGACCTGGACTGGGACTGCTGCAGTGTTGAGCATTTGGATGGGAGGAATTTGTTAAGCCTGTTCCAGAAACTCCCAGTCATTGCGATGGAAAATTGTGATGGAAAAGGACAGGCCTAGTCCACAAGTTCAAGTTATACAATGGAGCAAGATAGTATTAGGCAGGAATTTTTAAAATAGATATGGGAAGGCTATTTGCAGGTAAAGGGAAGTCTGGCAAGGAGGAATATCTTAAAACCGAGATAAAAGGAGCATTCAGTGCCAGCATGTTCCTGTTAGTGTGCAGCTCGATGGTGACAGAATTAGGAAACATTGGCTGAGTTTCGAGGCTCTGGTCAAGAAAAAAGGGGACACATGTCAGATATAACTGGCTGACTCAAGGGAATCCCTTCAGGAGCATCGGGGCTGTAGAAATACACTTAGGATGGAAATCAGGAATGCAAAAAGGGAACATGAGATAGCTTTGGCAGAGAAAGTTAAGGAGAACTGAAAGAGATTCTACAAGTGTATTAAGAGCAAAAGAAGAGCAAGGGACAAAACCAGTATCCTTAATGATCAATGAAGCCAACGATGTGTGGAATTACAAGATGCAAAACAAATATTTCACTTTGGAACATACTGTGGATAAAGACTGGGGCGCTCAGGGAACTAAACAGTGTTTGTCCTGACTATTATTGGAACACTGTGTGCAATTCTGGTCTCAATGCCACAGGAAGGATGTTATGGAACATGAAAGGGTTCAGAAGAAATGAACAAGGATGTTGCCAGGGTTGGAGGGTTTGCGCTTCAGGGAAAAGCCTGAATAAGCTGGGGCTGTTTTCACTTGAACATGGGAGGCTGAGGAGTTACCTGATAAAGGTGTTTAAAATCATGATGGTCAGCGATAGGGTCAATCGACAAGGTCTTTTCCCAAGGGCTGGAGGATTCTAAACCAACAGGGAATAGCTTTAAAGTGCAAGGGGAACGTTTCAAAGGGACCTAAAGGACAACTGGTTCCTGCAGAGTGTATGGAATAAGCTGCCGAGGAAATAGTGAAGGCTTAGAGAAATACATTTAAAAGGCATGTGGATGGGTGTATGAGTAGGAAGGGTTTAGAGGGATATTGGCAAAGTTCTGGCAAATGTGACTAGATACGTCATGCAGGAGTTGGTCCGAAGGATCTGTTTCCGTGCTGTACATCTCTATGAGCCAATGTCTTGAAATGAGTCCACATTATCGAAAAGGAGGTGCTGGAGGTTTTAAAACACAAAGTTAACAAAAAGACATGAGAGGCACGTTGTTACACAGAGGGTGGGTTGTGTTTGAATGAACTTCCCAAGGAAGGGGTGAACATGGGAATTACAATGTTTAAAAGACACTAGGATTAGGACAGGAATAGGAAAGGTTTTGAAGGGATATGATCAAGGAACAGGCAGGTGGTAGGAGATCAGTTTTAGAGTATGGTTAGCGTTTACCAAACAGTGCGGTATGGCTCTCTGACTAGGATCATAATGTTATCTCATTAATTAACAAAGGTTGCAAGGGAAAGCCAGGGAACTACAGACTGATGAGCCAGACATCAGGGTGGGTCAGTTGTTGGTAAAAACAGGGTAAAAACAATGACTGCAGATGCTGGAAACCAGATTCTGGGTCAGTGGTGCTGGAAGAACACAGCAGTTCATGCAGCATCCAAAGTGCAGAGAAATCGACGTTTCAGGCAAAAGCCCTTCATCAGGAATAAAGGCAGTGAGCCTGAAGCGTGGAGAGATAAGCGAGAGGAGGGTGGGGAGAAAGTAGCATAGAGTCCAATGGGTGAGTGGGAGCGGGGATGAAGGTGACAGGTCAGGGGGAGGGTGAAGTGGCTAGGTGGAAAAGAAGACAGGCAGGTCGGACAGGTCATGGGGATGGTGCTGAGCTGGAAGTTTGGAACTGGGGTGAAGTGTGGGGAAGGGAAATGAGGAAACTGTTAAAGTCCACATTGATGCCCTGGGGTTGAAGTGTTCCGAGGCGGAAGACGAGGCGTTCTTCCTCCAGGCGTCTGATGGTGAGGGAGCGGCGGTGAAGGAGGCCCAGGACCTCCATGTCCTCGGCAAAATGGGAGAGGGAGTTGAAATGTTGGGCCACGGAGCGTTGTGGTTGATTGGTGGGGGTCTCCCGGAGATGTTCCCTAAAGCGCTCTGCTAGGAGGGTCAGTTGTTGGAGGTCATTCTGAGAGGTAGGACGTACGTGCATTTGGAAAGATATGGACTGATTACGAACAGCCAGCATGGCTTTGTGCGTGGGAAAACATGTCTCACAAACTTGACTTGAGTTTGTTCAAGATGTGACCAAAAAGATAGATCACGGCAGAGCAACAGACGTTGTTTCTGGCTTCAGCAAACCCTTTGTCTGGGTGTAGCATGATACATTGGTTAGTAAGGGTAGATCACAAGGGCTGAAAATGTGTTGCCGGAAAAGCACAGCAGGTCAGGCAGCATCCAAGGAATAGGAGATTAAACGTTTCAGGCATAAGCCCTTCTTCAGGAATAAGCCCTTCTTCAGCCCTTCCTGAAGAAGGGCTCAGGCCCGAAACGTCAAATCTCCTGTTCCTTGGATGCTGCCTGACCTGCTGCACTTTTCCAGCAACACATTTTCAGCTCTGATCTCCAGCATCTGCAGTCCTCACTTTCTCCTCGTAGATCACAAGGGGTCAGGGAGAGCTAGCCAGCAATGGGATACACAATGGGATGACAGTGGGAGACACAGGGTGGTGGGAGAGGGCTGTTGTTTAGATTGCTGACCAGCGGTGTGCTGGAAGGATTGGTGCTGGGACCACTGTCGTGCACCATTTACGTAAACAATTTCAGTGAAAATATAGGAGTCCCGATTAGTATGTTTGCGAATGCCAATATTGGAAGAATGGGCAGGGAATATAGTTATTGAAGGGGATGTTAATCAACTGGGCCAGTGGGCCAAGGAATGGAAGATGGAGATGCATTCAGGTGTTGGATTTAGTTCAGACAAACCAGGGAGGACTAATACAGTTAATGGTCGGGTCCTGGACAGAGAGAGCCCAAGGGGTGCAGTTACATTGTTTCTTGGACTGGCATCACAGGGGGACAGGGTGGGGAAAGCGGCATTTGGGCACACTTGTCTTCATTGGTCAGAGCACTGAGTACATGAGTTGGACATTTGTAACATTGTCGTCAATATTTCTCCTGGACAGAGGACATCACGGGGTGACGTTATAAAAGTTTATGAAACCATGTAGGGCCTAAGTAAAGTGAACAGCCAAGGGTAGGTGAGTCCAAAGCTAGAGGCATAAACGTGAGGTAAGAGAGCAAGGATTTAAAGAGGGAGCTGGGGGGCAACATTATCCACAGAGGATGGTGCATAGACGGAATGGACTGCCAGAGGGAATGGTAGAAGCAAGTACAATTACAACATGGAAAAGACACTTGGGCAGGTACATGGAGAGGAGAAGGTTTGAAGGGATATGGGACAAACTCAGGTAAATGCGAGTCATTCCATTTGGGAAACCTCAGCCGAAGAGTCATGCCGCACAGAAACAGACCCTATGTCTCCAGTTATTGGAGGAGGAGACTATCGAGACAAGGCATGTTGTAGAGACTGAATCAAGTTACAGCGATATGGATGGTCATCTGGACTGGAGGTTTCAAATATGTGAAGTAATTAGTGAGGAGATGACCGAGATAGGAACTGTTATAGGAATTAGAATGATTGAAGACACTGGTCCAAAAGACAAGCCATAGATACAGTGTTGGAAAAAGAATAGGGAACAGAAAGATCCCAGGCAGCATTACCACCCTCTCATTGCAGGCCTGCTTTCCCCTGAATTGTCCTGGTGCTCACCAAGACAGCACATGCCTGGATTGAAAAATGGGAACTCCCGATACTGTCTCAGTATAACAAACTTAAAGTAAAGGTGGTGATTGCACCTTCAGTGTGTCTGTACTGTGCTCTGCCTTCAGCACTACATCTATGTCATGTCCTGTTAGCTGATGTTTGGAGCTCTCTCATTGCTTTCTGCTCTGCACACTGGAATGCAGGATTTATTGAAGGCTCCTGACCGTTATCTCTCTGGCTGACCAACCATCTTCCCAACCAGCAGTTGTCAAGTCTATTGAGTGAGGAACTCCCTGGGTACCTGTAGAAGACACAGAAACAGGCAGAATGGGAAATTAGACTGATGCTGTGAGGGTTACACATGTAGAATGGCACTGAGCCCTCAGAGATCTGGAAAATCCCAGTCTCCATTCCTGGTCTGTGTTTCCTAATCTCTTTGGAGAATTCTGTTGGCTCAGGATCTGGAGTAGCTGCAAGAGAGAGAGACGCTGACAGAGGCAGCAATTAGACCCACACAGTGAGGGATACCACATGGAGAGAGACTGAGTCACATCACCAGAGAACAGGATCAAACAATTGTGCAGGAACAAAGGGTTTCAATTCATGCTACAATGGGATGCGCAACCTCTGAGCAGACGAAGTGGTGGTCTAATGCCATTATTGTGAGGCAATTTATCCAGAAATCTTCGAGTAAAAAATGAGGTCTGCAGATGCTGGAGATCACAGCTGAAAATGTGTTGCTGGTTAAAGCACAGCAGGTTAGGCAGCATCTCAGGAATAGGGAATTCGACGTTTCGAGCATAAGCCCTTCATCAGGAATGAGAGAGAGTAGCCAAGCAGGCTAAGATAAAAGGTAGGGAGGAGGGACTTGGGGTACCCTAACCCTAACCCTATCCAGAAACCATTGCACTGAATTAATGTGAATTGAACTCTTCAAAAAAGATGCAATTAAAAACCTGTAAGTGAGTATTAACCAATTGCTGATGTTAAGAGAAATCCATCGGGTGCATCCCTGTCTTTAGTGAAGTAATCTAAGATGGGACTGGGATATCACAGGGATTACAGAACAACAGCTGAGGGAGGGACAGGACAGGCAGCTCAATGCCCCAGGGGACAGATGCTGCAGGAAGGACAGAAGGGGAGCTGAGAGAGGAGGAGAGCTGCTGGTTGTGATTGGGTGAAACATCACAGCAGGGACTGAGAGAGGAGATTCCTGCGGGACCGCCCAGTGACGCTGTGTTCATGGAATTCATCAATAACAATGGGGCTTCCCTTTCCTCTGATTGTTCTACAGACCCCGATAGCCCCGCCCTCCTGCACCTTGACCTTCTCAAGATGGCGGCGCTTAGGCCCGCGCTCCCTCTTCCCTCAAACAAATGGCGGCCGTGACCCTGGGCCGCTTCCCTGATCAGAGACCGCCACCTCCTTCCCCGGGCCTGGAGGGGCTTTTTCGGGATTATTAACCTTTATCCAGCACTTGTGAATTCTCTCCGCTCCTTTCTCCCAGCGAGGCTCCCACACCCCGGCTCTGAACGCCGCTCTCTGAAGCCGATCGCAGCCGCTGCCGGAGAAAGCAGCTCCATGTCTCTCTCTCCCTGTCCTGATCAATGTGACACATAGGAACCAAACTGCGCATGCGTCTGAGGTTATCGGTGAGTTTATAGAGAATATTATTAACTGCACAGAATCATGGGTGAAATACTAGACATTAACAATTGCTCTGACGATTTATAGAGATGTCTAGTATGTGAATAGAGTGAACATACTGGCTAGGTATGTAAGTTACCAATCGTACCGGGAATTTGAAAATAAGTTTCTTACTCGAGTTGTGTAAATCGCTTGGAAATATGTACGTTATCAGATCTACATTTCAACTATTTCATAAAATCTCACATTGATTTATGAGAGATTTAATGATCCACTACGTAGTGAGAATGATCACTCGTGCAAAACAGTTTGCTTTCTGACCAATCCTGAAGTGTTCACTCCCGAGTATGCTTTGGCCCCGTTCCTCAGTCACTCTGGTTGGAGGACCGGCCGCTGCTTGGTCCTCCAGTTCCCCCCCCCTCCCATTTGCAGAGTTGATTCAGACGTGACTCGGGGACAAGGGAAGTTAGAGTTGATGCCTTGTGATGCGGTGAAAATATCCGGAATCTTGGACCGAGAGGCCTGGGTTCAAATAACAGCTTGTGCAGGTGTGTGTAATAACGACTTTGAACAGGTTCATTAGGAACAACAAGGAAAGTCAGGAACAGAGTTAAAGCAACAGAAATGCATACAATGTGATGGGGCTCTCAATGCTCGATGATTTTAGACTTTACCAAGGGTTTCAAGGGCCCAGTGGGTCCCAGTACAGACTTTGCCCCACAATCGTGGTATCTGGCACAAGGAGGAGTGCAAAGTGTTGTAGTGGGATATAGCGGTGCTTTTCTGGAAGGCGCTCGGTTTTGGAGGTGAAAATAGATGAGAAGGAGTAGGGTTTTGTATGGGGTTATCTGTTTCCCCCCTGTTACAGCATCGTAATATTGCCCTGACTCTAAATTGTACATGTTTGGTAGAGATCAGTGACATTTCGTTAGCCCACAATACAAGATCCATTACTCTGTTTAAGACAGGAGAAATCTCTTGTAGCACTATAGAAACAGGCCCTTCGGTCCTTGATATTGCGCTGACCTGTGAACTACTCTCAGCTCGTCCCCCTACACAATCCCAAAATCACCCATGTGCTTATGTAAAGGATTTTTAAAATCTCCCTAACTTGGCTGAGTTAACTACATTAGCAGGTGGTGCATTCCACACCCTAACCACTCTGAGAAAAGAACCTGCCTCTGACATCTTAAATCTATCATCACTCAATTTGTAGTTATGTCCCCTCGTACACACTGATATCATCATCCTAGGAAAAAGACTTTCACTGTCTACCCTATCTAAGCCTCTGATCATCTTGTATGCCACTATCAAATCCCCTCTTAGCCTTCTTGCCAATGAGAACAAGTTCAAGTCTCTCACAAGACCTTCTCTTCAGACAATGCAACATCCTAGTAAATCTCCTCTGTACCTCTTCCACTGCCTTTGTTGATCAAGGGCACAACATTTGCAATCCTCTAGTTCTCTGGTACCAAACTTGTAGACAATGACGACGCATATCAAAGCCAAAGGCTCTGCTATCTTCTCCCTAGCTTTCCAGAGAATCCTCGGGTAAATCCCATCCAGCCCAGAAGACTTGTCTCCTTTCACTCCTTATAGAATTGATAACACCTGTTCATAACTAACGTCAATCCTTTCTAGTCCAATATCTTGTACTTCATTCTTCTCCTCTACAATATTCTCCTTTTCGTGAGTGAAAACCAATGGAAAATTTTCATTTAGCACCTCTCCAATCTCCACAGGGTCCACCCTCGACTTCCCACTTCTTTCTTTCTTTGGCCCTATTCCTACCCTATCCTCTTATTCTTCACATACCTACAGAAAGTTTTTGGGTTCTCCTTTATTTTATTCGCTAAAGACTGCTGGTGTCCTCTCTTTGCTCTTCTTAACTCTCTCATTAAATCCTTCCTAGCTGATCTGTAAGTCTCCATCACCTCATCTCTACCACGTTGACTCAGTAACAATTAAGCCTTCTACTTTTTCTTAACAAGAGATGCAATTTCTGTAGTAAACCATGGTTCCCTTACCTTATCACTTCCATTCTGCCTGACAGGGACATAGCTATCAAGAACATGCAATATCTGTTCCTTAGGCCCTACATGGTTTCATAAACTTTTATAACGTCACCCTGTGACCTCCTCTGCCCAGGAGAAATATTGACGACAGTGTTACCAATATCTCCAACTCATGTACTCAATGCTCTGACCAATGAAGACAAGTGTGCCCAAATGCCGCTTTCCCCACCCTGTCCCCCTGTGATGCCAGTCTGCATCTCCTGCATTTTGCTGCCCCATTCTCTGCATCCTAATTCCTGCCTAATCGCATTATAATTGCCCTTGCCCCATCGTCACCTGTTGCCCTGTGGTATGTACCTATTCCTTTCCATTGCTGAACTAAACTGAATTAAGATCGCTCTCTCCAAAGTGCTCGCCCACAATTAAATCAAACACCTAGTCTGGTTCATGACTAAGCACCAGAGCCAATGTGGCCTCCCCTCATGTCGGCTCTTTGACATACTGTGTCAGGAAATCCTCCTGTACACATTGGACAAAAACTGATCCATCCAACGTACCAGAGTTATAGCATTTCCAGTCAATGTTGGGAAAATTAAAGTCCCCTATAATGACCACCCTGTTACTTTCACTCATACCCAGAACAATTTTGCTAATCCTCTCTTCCACCTCTCTGGAACTCTGCGGAGGCACATAAAAAAAACTCCAAGCAGTGTGACCTCTCCTCTGCTGTTTCTAACCTCAGCCCACACTACCCCAGTAGACGAGTCCTCATCAAAAGTTCTCTCAGCCACCATTATACTATCCTTGACTAACATGACATGCATGGACCCATTGCAGTGCCTCAAACTCCATGAGGCAGCCATACTCTCTGTGACAGACAGACTCAGTCTGGAACATCCTCTGTCCTTAAGACCTTAAACACTGCCTGCGCTCCTCCATTTCCCCTTTGCATGTTCCCTTTCCAACCCACCCCACCTGCATCACTCCACAATTGGAGCTGTCAAGGGCAGGAGTCTGTAGAATAGTCTCCCTAACCTTCTCTATCCTACTTTTAAGATGTGTTTGAAAATCATTCTCCTTTATCAATGTTTTGATCATCCATGAAGACCCTCAGGAGATTTGCCATTGTAAAAGATTCCATACAATGCAAGTAGTTGTTGTTATTGCCGTACATTAGGAGAAACAGGAATGATGCATTTAAAATTCTAACAAGAAAGTCACTGATAGGTGCAGTGTGTCAGCCACCAAATAATAACATCACACTGTGATGGGCAATAAACAAAGAAATAACTAATGCCTGTGAAAAGGGTATGGCTATTATCATGGGTGATTTTAATCTACATGTAGATTAGTCAAACCAGCTCAGGGTAGCCTTGAGGAGTTTAGTACGTGTATCCATGATAGTTTTCTTGAACAATATGAAACGGAACTGACAAGGGAGCAAGCTATCCAAGATCTGGTCCCTGTGCAATGAGACAGGAATAATTAATGACTTCAGAGTTAGGGATCCTCTTGGAAGAAGTGATCACTGTATGGTTGAATTTAGAATACATATGGCAAGTGTGAAGGTAAAATCTAATACCTGGGTCCTGTGATTGAACACGGGGAACTACAATAGAATGAGGGAGAACCTGGATAAAGCAGACCAAAAACAAAGATTTTCTGGTGGGACAGTTCATGAGCAGTGGAAGATTTTCAAAGACATTTTACAAAGTGCTCAGTAAAGGTATATTCCAGTGAAAGGGAAGGACTGTAAGAAAAGGGATACTCTGCGATGGGTATCTAAGGAAAACGATCAAATTGAAAGAGAAGGCATACAAAGCGGCCAAAAACAGCATGAAACTAGAACTGGGAAAACTTTGAAAGTCAACAGAAATCGACAGAAGAGTTATAAAGAAATATAAATGAGAAGGAGCATTTATTTATGGGATATCACAGTGGAGGATACTCATCTCTTGCCAGTAATTAACAAAGAGACAATGGAAGGTGTAGATTTGGAAACTATCATTATTATGGAACAGCTAGTGTTGGACTATTCGAGATAATTGTTCTAATGATAGTAAAGTCTCCTGACCCTGACGGAATCCATCCCAGGGTAATAACAGAGATGCCAGGAGAAATAGCAAATGCACTGGCAGTATTTTTCCAAACTTCACTGGACTCTGTGGCAGTCCCAGCAGATTGGAAAGCATCAAAAGTGACGCCACTGGTTTAAAACGGAGGTGGTCAAAAGATGGGGAATTATACACCAGTTGGCTTACTCTCTGTAGTGGGAAACATGTTTGGGTCTATTATCAAGGAGGAAATAGCAGGGAATCTCGGTAGAAATTATCCCATTAGACAGACACAGCATGGGTTCATGAAGGGCAGGTCATGCTTGACAAATCTTTCAGAATTCTGTGAAGACATTACGAGCAAGGTGGACAATGGGGACCCAGTGGATGTGGTTTACCGGGATTTCCAAAAGGGCTTCAATAAGGTTCTGAGTTGAGGCTGTTGCATAATATGGTGCATGGCGGTAGGTGGACAGTACTGGCATGGATAGGAGATTGGTTAACGAACACGAAGCAAAGTGTGGGGATAAATGAATATTATTCTTGCTGGCAATCAGTGACCAACAGTGTGCTTCTGGGATCAGTGGTGGGACTGTAAATATTCACAACTGATACAGATGATTTAGAGTTGGGGACAACATGTAGGTTGTCAAAGTTTGGATATGAGACTACGACGAGCAGCAGAACAAAGTGTGTGGAGGACTGTGAAACTTTGCAGAGGAACAAAGATACATTGAGTGAGTGTGCAATGGTCTGGCAAATGGAATACACGTTCATAAATGTAAAGTCATACTGTTTGGTTGGAGTAACATCACAAAAGAGATTATTAGTTGAATTTTAAAAAGTTGCACCATTTGTTATGCAGAGGCACCTGGGTATCCTTCTGCATGAAGGTTGGTCACCAGGAACAACAATCAATTCAGAACGCAAATGGAATTTTGTCCTTCATTGCTGAAGGGGTTGTGATTAAAAGCAGAGATTATGTTCCAGCTGTATTGGGTGCTGGTGAGGCCACACCTGGAGTACTGCATGTAGTTTTTATCTCCTGAGTTGAGAAAGGATGTACTGGCACAAGAGGGGGTGTAGAGGAGGTTAACTAGGTTGATTGCTGCAAATGTGTTGCTGGTCAAAGCACAGCAGGTTAGGCAGCATCTCAGGAATAGAGAATTCGACGTTTCGAGCATAAGCCCTTCATCAGAAATAAGAGAGAGAGAGCCAAGCAGGCTGAGATAAAAGGTAGGGAGGAGGGACTAGGGGGAGGGGCGATGGAGGTGGGATAGGTGGAAGGAGGTCAAGGTGAGGGTGATAGGCCGGAGTGGGGTGGGGGCGGAGAGGTCAGGAAGAGGATTGCAGGTTAGGAGGGCGGTGCTGAGTTGAGGGAACCGACTGAGACAAGGTGGGGGGAGGGGAAATGAGGAAGCTGGAGAAATCTGAATTCATACCTTGTGGTTGGAGGGTTCCCAACTCAGCACCGCCCTCCTAACCTGCAATCCTCTTCCTGACCTCTCCGCCCCCACCCCACTCCGGCCCCGCCTGGGAACCCTCCAACCACAAGGTATGAATTCAGATTTCTCCAGCTTCCTCATTTCCCCTCCCCCCACCTTGTCTCAGTCGGTTCCCTCAACTCAGCACCGCCCTCCTAACCTGCAATCCTCTTCCTGACCTCTCCGCCCCCACCCCACTCCGGCCTATCACCCTCACCTTGACCTCCTTCCACCTATCCCACCTCCATCGCCCCTCCCCCTAGTCCCTCCTCCCTACCTTTTATCTCAGCCTGCTTGGCTCTCTCTCTCTTATTCCTGATGAAGGGCTTATGCTCGAAACGTCGAATTCTCTATTCCTGAGATGCTGCCTAACCTGCTGTGCTTTGACCAGCAACACATTTGCAGCTGTGATCTCCAGCATCTGCAGACCTCATTTTTTACTCGAACATTTTTAACTAGGTTGATTCCAGAGTTGAGGGATTTGGCTTAACAGAGACTGAGTCGATTGGGATTGTGAGAAATAAAACTCACAGTATAGTATATTTCAGTCCGAGTTAAAATCTGAAGCAGTGAATCTTATTGGAACCTGCTTGCAAGAAGAGGTGACCAGTGGGCACACACATTCAGGGATTGCTTTACAATTTATACAGTTTTAATTTTCCGTACTCCCTGTTTACCTCATAGGTCTTCATACCTATCTTCTCCTTTATTGCGTTCTGCCACTACCCAGCTGTGTTCCACCATTATTGCTTGCCCCCTTCTCCAAGTTGCGACCCTCCACTCTGTAAGTGCTGACATAAGGGAGATTTTGCTAAACTTGGATCTTGATGTTCTTTTCACTTTATCTGTTTGCTTGTAACATCTTCCATTGTTCATCAGTAGATTCCATTCCTGAATATACATTTTAACAATGTGTCTTTTCTTGCCTAGTTTGTGCTTCAGCTCTTTTGCTGAGACAGTAAATTATTAAACTATCATGATGGAAGAAATTATTTGATAGAATAATTATGCACTAAAGTTAGTATCAATTTGGGCAGCACGGTGGCACAGTGGTTAGCACTGCTGCCTCACAGCACCAGATACCCGGGTTCAATTCTCGGCTCAGGCGACTCTCCATGTGGAGTTTGCACATTCCCCTGTGTCTGCGTGGGTTTCCTCCGGGCGCTCTGGTTTCCTCCCATAATCCAAAAATGTGCAGGTTAGATGAATTGGCCATGCTAAATTGCCCGTATTGTTAGATGAAGGGGTAAATGTAGAAATATGGGTCTGGGTGGTATATGCTTCGGCAGGTCAGTGTGGACTTGTTGGGCCGAAGGTCCTGTTTCCACACTATAAGTAATCTAATCTAACCACAATTATACAATAAAGTTAGTAATCATTTACCTATATCCCACAATTATACACTAAAGTTAGTACTCCATTATACTTGCATAAGTGATATGGTTAATGTAATTTCTGCAGTTTCATGCATTCTCACACACACACACACACACACACTCACACACCACACACATACATCCACACACATACACACACATACACACACACACACTCTCACACTCTCACACACATACATACACACATACACACTCACTCACACACATACACACACCTACACACACACTCACTATACTAAAACTGAGGTTTAATGAATAAAAGCTAAATTATGAATCTAATGATCGACTAGGCCATAATGAAGCATGAACTAGAAGTCACCTCTGTTATGCCAGGAACATGGTAACCTTGGGCAAGAAACCAAGGAATGCTTCGATTAGACACAGAGGGAACATGAAGATACCAAATAGCAGAAATTGTAAAATAATATAACATTTTAATTAAAGAAATTGGCAGAGAAAAGCGTGAAATGCTTTAACCAATGGAATTGTCATTAATGATTTTTAATGTAAGAAAAATCCATAGCGTGAGATGTTTAAACCAATGAAATTATCACCAATGTATTTGAATGGAAAAATAATGTATAAGTATTAGTGCTGTAAAATCTCCCGTTGCGACTTCCGAAGTCCTTTTTGGAACTCGCCCAATCTTCGAAGATTGAATAAACATCTGTTGCTCCGTTTGTGTGTCTCGCAGTATTTCGATTTGCCACGGGAGAAGTGATAGCCGGTGGGGATAAGGGCTGATACCAGTCAACTTGGAGTTCGCCTTTTTGAACTTAACCTTGCGGACAGTCTCCCTTGATACAAGGGTTAAAGGACAGTCCGCGGTTGGCAGAGTTCGGAGGCAGGACCCGGTTGTTCTGAATCAGATCCCTAGAGTTAGAATAGTTAGCCAAGTGTCAGGAACTATTCTCCGGAGATTCAGAAAGCCTAGACAGAAATCACTTATAACATAAGTAACGCTGTTTTACCTACATCCCACAGGATTATATTCATTGTAATTTAGAAGAATGGAAACATATAAAATAATGCATGGAATGGATAAAATAAAAGTAGAAAGATGTTTCCACTGGCAGGTGAAGCTAGGACAAGAGAGCCTCACCTCAAGACTAGAGGCAACAAATTGAGGACGGATTTGAGAAGGAACTTCTTAACCTCTATGGAATTCATTGCAGAGGGAGGTAGTTGATGCTAGTTCAATAAACGTTTTTAAAGCTAAGGTAGATTTCTTTTTAAAAAAAGAAATATTTAATGGAGGGATACGGTGAGAATGCGGCTAAATGGTTCTGCGTCCAGGAAATGATTTTGATGAATGGCAGAGCAGGATCGAAGGACAGGACGGCCTTCTCCTCTTCCTAGTTCTTTTGTTCTTATGTTATACATTCCTCCCTCACTCGTGACTTGGAGGTGCTGGTGTTGGATTAGGATGGATAAAATTAAAATTCAGTGAACACCACTTTAGAGTCCAACAGGTTTATTTGGAAGCAGTAGCTTCGTTGCTTTTTCATCAGGTGGCTGTGTGATTTTAAACATTGTCCCTCTCGTAAATTATGAACAGCAGCAAAAGCCAGAAAACAGTGCGCATGCTCCAACAACAATGGGTCCCAGGTTATTGATGTCAGCGGCGGACCAATGGAAAGGCGGGGGCTGAGCTGGAAGACCTGGCCCTCCGACCAATCAGAGTAAATGAGGGGGGTGGGACTAGACTATACCACGTGATCATCCTCGCCATTGGCGAGCGTGTTCAGGACGTGTGGCTGAAGAGCTGTCGGTAAGGAAAGAAATAAACAGCAGGAAGCGGGAGGGAAATGGTGTCGGTCTGGGCTGAGAGGTTTTACATACATTTGGTGCACATCGGAAAATACAAATTTGAAACTTACAGTCTCGTTTTTGCAGCAAACGGGAAAATGCCTCATCGAGTGATCCCGCCATCTTTATTCGGGGCAACGATTCACTGGACACGTGCGGCCGCCAGCTTTGTAGGGGGCAAAGTTCAGAGGGGAGTATGTGCAGCTCTCCCTGATAGAGAGTCATGGGGCAGGATTTACACAGCACATTCACACACAGGGAAACGGATGCTTTTTATTCTGGATATTTCTCGTCATTCATTAAAAAAAATTTTGATGTGAAGAGAGGCGGTACAGTTAGTAAGTTTGCAGATGACACCAAAATTGGAGATATTGTGGACAGTGAAGAACGATATCTCGGAGTACAATGGGATATTGATCAGATGGGCCAATGGGCTGGGGAGTGGCAGATAGGGTTTAATTTAGATAAATGTGAGGTGCTGCATTTTAGAAAAGCAAATCAGAGCAAGACTCACACACTGAATTGTAAGGTCTTAGAGAGTCTTGCTGAACAAAGAGACCTTGGAGTGCAGGTTCATAGCTCCTTGAAAGTCGATAGAATAGTGAAGAAGTTGTTTAGTATGCTTTCCTTTATTGGTCAGTGCATTGAGTAACGGAGCTGGACAGGACATTAGTTAGGCCACTTTTGAAATATTGTTTGCAATTCTGGTCTCCCTCCTATCAGAAGGAGGAACTGAAACATGGAAGGTTTGAGAACAGATGTTCAAGGATGTTGCGAGTTGGAGGATTTCAGTCACAGGAAGAGGCATAATAGGCAGGGTCCATTTTCCCTGGAGTGTCGTAGGCTGAGGTGTGATGTTATAGAGGTTTATAAAATAATGAGGGGCATGGATAGTGTAAATAGACGAGGTGTTTAACTTGGGTTCGTGGAGCCCAGAACTAGAGGTATAGGTTTAGGGTAAGAAAGGAAAATTCAAAAGGGGCTTAAAGGGCAACTAAAATTGTAACATTTAAAAAGCATTTGATTGGTTCAGAGGGATGTCGGCCAAGTGCTGCCAAATGGGAATAGATTATGTTAGAATATCTGGTTGGCAAAGACGATTGGACTAAAGAGTCTGTTTCGGTGCTAGTCATCTCTGACTGTGGGATCATAAAAGTGAACACTATTCTGATTCTTCTCTGATCTTCTTGATGTCTACCTGTTCATTATCTAGCTTCCTCAGTCTCTCGTGTGTATTTTTGCTCTGTTTAGTATTTTACTATTACGTTAACAGACCCTTTTGTAAATGAATTGTCTACTGCTGCCCAACTCGTGACCATATGCTTCTCATTATCAGGTTTTTTTCCACAATATCTTTGACAGACAAGAAATCTTTTTTCCAATAAGGGAGTGGATTTTCCTTCCATTTCTGACAGCCCAAATCTGCACCATTTTCATTCCCTATAATTTATTTTGCACTCCCTGAAACATCATGTGTATTTCTCCTTCCACAGATACCAGTGATCAAGACCAAAGCCCTGGTGCCTGTGGAGAGGGTAATGTTTGACTTCTTGTACTTCTGCAGTTTGTATGGTGAAGGTGCTCCCACAACGTGGTTGGGTAAGAGACATAACAGATAATTCACTCAGCGATAGTGAAGAGTAGAAGATACCGGTAAAAATCAATATGTTTTTAATTTCACAAAAACATTATTGAGAACTTTTGACAAAAGGTCACTGATGGAGAATATTATGCCAGTGCTGGAGCAGTACTTGTCTTGGTGGGCAGCAAATTCTGGAGCACAGCCATCAGTATTATTGCCACAATGTTGGCAGGGCCCAGAGCCTTTACACTATTTGTCCATTTCTTGATCTGATTTGAAATGAGTTTTCAACCAATTCGATTCCCATCTGTGTCAGGGACCAATGGGGAAGCTCAGTCACTTGGCACTGCTGTCTAAAGATTGCTGCGAATGCTGTTGTCTTATGTGTTGCATGGATGATTGAGACCCTTCTGTCTGTAGGGATGGGGATATCTATGATGCTTCTTGCACTGAGTCGGTTTATTGTCCATCACCATTCCTGACTAGGTGTGGCAGAAATGCAGAGGTCACTTCTGATCCATTGGTTGTGGGATCACATGATTCTATTTGGTGTTGCCTGCACTGTTTGGCTTGCAGGTATGGGAGCTGCACCAGGTTGGCACCTCAATTTTATGTATGCCTGGTACTGCCCCTGGCACGTTCTGTATTCTCCATTGAACAAGGGCTGATCACCTGGCTTGATGTTATTGGTTGAGTGCGGGATATACCAGGCATGAGATTTCATATTGGGCTGGAGTACAGTTCTGCTGCTGTTTTTGTCCCACAGTGAGGCAGAAGTTGCAGTGTCAAGAGGGTTGATTGTGTTGTTGTATTTTCCAGTGCATTGGGAGATGTAATGTGGTCCATCCAGTTTCATTCCTTTGAGACTGTGCACTGATTAATACAATGAGTGATTGGGTGGGCCACTGTCTGGAATGCAATTTTAAAAACAGGTTTTGTGATTTACATATGAAAGAAGTGAAAATATCATGGTATTCGAACTGATGAAAGACTCAACAGACAATCAAGGTTTTTTTAATTGTATAATTTCAGTTTCATCACAATGTATATTTTTGCTATTAATTCTGTGCCTTAGAATTGTGCCCTCCACAATCACCTGATGAAGGAGCGGTGCTCCAATAGCTAGTGTGCTTCCAATTAAACCTGTTGGACTACAACCTGGTGTTATGTGATTCTTAACTGAGAATATGACAGCACTATAACAGGACTGCATGTAAACAGCCTCAGTCCAGTTAATCAGTACATTCGGAAGGATTTCCTCCAAGTTTGATGACGCAATATTAGTCAAAACCATCAACTTCAACCTGCAATGATGCTCTTAACGAACACTTCAGGCTGACACAAAGCTCCCCACCCCACTGCAATGTGGTAACCAGGCCCGGCCCAGGAACTGGAACTGGGACACTTGTGGACTGTGATCTCAAAGGAAGCGAGCAAACACAATTCTGACAGATTAGTCCTCAAAGATGAGTAGCAAGTTTGAGACAAGGCCGGTGGTATGCCTTCTTGCACTTAGCTGAATTGCAAAACACGACTGTAAGTAAGAAATGCAAAGTATAAAGAACTGTTTTTCTTTCCATGGTTGGAGAGTTTTATCCTAGTTGATCACAGTTGCTGCTGCTTGCTCCCCAGGTCAAATCATAGGATCTATAACAAAACAATAAACTGCTGGAGATCTAAACCCCAGAAACAAAGTGCTGGAGAAACTTAGCAGTTCTGAGGGTATCGATGAAGAGAAAAAAAAGTTACATTTCAATTTCACTGACTCTTCGTCTGAACGGAAAAAAGATCATGAGACTTTGAACTTACAATGTTTTATTCCCCTCAGAGATGCTGCTGGACCTGCGGTTCTCCAACATTGTGCTTTTTATTTTGAACTTTATTTACAAAACAGATCAGAAAATACTAATCTGCAAAAGTGAAAGGTTCATTGCGAACATGAGCATAGTGTCCACACTTGAGTTACATTAGCACGCCTCAGTTTAAAAACAAGATTTAACTCAAAGTAACATTCCAATCCAAAATTAGCCAAGTTACACCAGTAATAAAGCTCATCCACCCAATGAGGTACTTCAGCACAACATCCTGCAGTGTTGCACACAGCCACCTTTTACCAAAGAATGATCACATGTCACAAAATTGAAGGCCAAGAGCATGTCTCTTTAAAGGAATTGAAGTCAAACTCTCAATTTTTTTGGAAGGATTTTTCTTAAACCTGATTAAACATTTAAATCTCAGCATAATCTTTGCTTGTTTAAACAAAGTTTGTGGGAAAGATCCCACGTCTTGCTAAAGGTTCAGTTCAGTCTGATACTTAGAGCCAAAGGTCAAGCGAATATCACACTTTCTATTCACTTCTACAAATTGTTTGTAAAATCATGTCACGTTAAAGAACTGGACAATAAATGTCACTGTGTGCAATAAGAGTGAAGCCTGTGACAGCAGATTTAGCTTTGGAGGGCAGTGTGTGTGCTTTCTAAATTCTGGGAGCACTTTGGGAGACTCCTCCCAGATGGTGACAGTGAGCATACCTGGAATGCACAGTTTAGACTTGGGAATCCTTGGGAGACAATCTGTGGTTTCAGTAGTACTTGGCTTGTATTGTTGGTGTACAGTAAGCAATTCATAAAGTTACTTATGTATTGTTGTTGACTACCTGAATGGTATTCAAATCTGCCAGGTTGCCTTCAATAGTGTGAATGCATCTATTGTAAATATTTGGAATATTCCAGAACTGCCCAGTGCTTGGCAAGTTCAGGGGGGACAAAAATCACTGAGTAATTTGAAATAAAGAATCCAAGAGGACATAACCACTGAAGTATTCAATTCAAATAGTTAAATGGAGTGCTCACATTTAAAATATCTGTTATCCATAGGAATGGATGGACTGACAGAATTGGGACCAAATTCCTAGCTGGGGAGTGTGAAATGTGCTTTGATAAAGTCACCTGCATTTTACCAACAATAATTTGGCAAGCTCGGAAATTTAAAAAAACAATACGAGCTTCATTGCTGCTCCAGTCAGGTCCCAAGCTCTGTGAAAACAATAGGGGTGGCACAGTGGTTAGCACTGCTGCCTCACAGCGCCTGAAGACCCGGGTTCAATTCCCGACTCAGGCGACTGACTGTGTGGAGTTTGCACGTTCTCCCCGTGTCTGCATGGGTTTCCTCCGGGTGCTCCGGTTTCCTCCCACACTCCAAAGATGTGCGGGTCAGGTGAATTGGCCATGCTAAATTGCCCGTAGTGTTAGGTAAGGGGTAATGTAGGGGTATGGGTCGGTTTCGCTTCGGCGGGTCGGTGTGGACTTGTTGGGCCGAAGGGCCTGTTTCCACACTGTAAGTCTAATCTAAAAAAACCATATCCAGGTTTATTGCATACATTCTGAAACATGTTCCTGCTACAGATCCTGCAATTTTCCCCAATGAGCATAGTCCAGCCAAATGATGTTGCTAACTTTGGCCAACTCATTTCTTTCCTCGCCTTTATAGCCTGAAGAGTGACCAGAAGCAATTACTCCACATATGTGGGAACATTACCGACGAGGATTTTTTCCTTCAGAATTGACTTCCATATATTCAGTGCCAGAACAGATAAAAAGCTTGTTACCTTTTATGGAGCAATGATTCAGTGGGAGTAAAATGCTAACCTTTTCTTGCTTAATTGAGAGAATGAAGTCACAGTTGTCTAAAACAAAATCAGATCCTTCAGTCCAACTTGCCCATGCTGACCAAATATCCAAAATTAATCTAGTCCCATTTGCCAGCATTTTTCCATATCCATCTTAAACCCTTTCTGCTGATTATCAGTTTATTTTACTGTATCAGCACTTGAAATACCGATTTTTTTTTCTCCCAACATTGGTTAAAGAAATCATAAGTTCATTCATCCAAGTTAATTTTGTAATCTTTCACAAAGAAACAAGTGAGAAAAACATATAGCTGAGTGAAAAATAAAATACTGCAGCTGCATGATATCGGGGAACACTCTAAAGGTGAGGCACTGATACTGCACAAGTTTGTCAGCACAGTTTCCATTACTGACAATAATTTAATAATGTCTTAGCCTTCATGTAGTTCAGGTAGATGTGAGATATCTGAATTTCATGAATTGGTTCCTATTGCACTTTGACCAACAAAAATTATTCTTGGTTTAATCTACTCAAAGGAGAAAGTGACGACCAAAGAAGCTGGACATCAGAGTCGAAAAGTGTCATGCTGGAAAAGCAAAGCAAGTCAGGCAGCATCCGAGAAGTAGGAGAGTTGATGTTTCGGGCATAAGCCCTTCATCAGGAATCACAGGCTTCAGAAAAATAACTGGCATAGACTTATGCCAATACATACGTAGAAGCGTCAGAACATGTTACTATCAGATTAGAGACTAATTTCAGATTTGATACCATTCAGTGCAACATTTATAAGTGGGCGGCACGGTGGCACAGTGGTTAGCACTGCTGCCTCACAGCGCCTTAGACCCGGGTTCAATTCCCGACTCAGGCGACTGACTATATGGAGTTTGCACGTTCTCCCCGTGTCTGCGTGGGTTTCCTCCGGGTGCTCCGGTTTCCTCCCACAGTCCAAAGATGTGCGGGTCATGAATTGGCCATGCTAAATTAGATAAGGGGTAAATGTAGGGGTATGGGTGGGTTTCGCTTCGGCGGGTCGGTGTGGATGTTGGGCCGAAGGGCCTGTTTCCACACTGTAAGTCTAATCTAAAAAAAAATTTCAGTATGATATTTACATATGTACCTAAAAGAGAAGTTGTCTAAAATTACAAGCTCTAGAATGATTATACGAATAAACCTGGAAATAAAGCTGGTGAACAAGAATGGCAAAGCGAAGTCCCATCAGTATCGCCTTGGGCAGTGTCAAGTAAGAATTTGACAACAGAGTTGCCACTTTGGTATAATCTGCAGTCTGGCCAAATTGCAGCAAAAATCTGTTCAATTTTATCTGCAAACTATTGAATGCAAAATCCTCCTTGCACAATAATGAGGCAGCATTTTGGGATGTCATTTTTAAAATATATTATTTTCAAAGTTACTCACAATTAAGAGTGATCACTTGGTGCTGCCTGCATAACACAGTACGAAAAGGAATTAACAAAAAAAAACATTATAACCCAAATTCAGAGTCACTAATTAATTGATATTGCATGGGTTCAGCATTTATAAGTAATCAATTTTTAAAAATAAATAGATACATTTATTAACTAGATTGGAGTACAGTCAAGTTTCTTACTGAACAGTGACAGGATTGAACAGAGTCCGCTTGAATTTAAGATAGGGGAATCATACGTAGCAAATCTACTTAAAGAACCTACAGAGTGAAATATTAAAGTATGAAAATGCAGGACATTTAGAAAAGCTTATCATTAAACATGGCAGACTGGGTTTTGTGAAAGAGAAACTATATTTGACAAATTTACGACAGTTCATTGAGGAGATAACAACTAGGGCTGATAAAGGGCAATCCAATGATGTTCTGTATTTGGAATTTAAAAATGCAAATGATAAGGTGCTACATAAAAGTTAATTGCTCATGGTATCGGGGTAATGTATTAGCATGGATTGAGGATTGGTTAACCACACTGGCTGTTGCTGAGTCCTCACTTGCAGTGCTGTGTACAATGTAAGCTCCCATATTTAATAAAGGATAAACCAACATTGGAGACCATTCAAAAAAGATTCACTTAGCTGCTTTGTAGACAAAAGGATTGACCTATCAAGAATAGATAAGCAGGGGGGATTTTATGGAAACCAGATTCTGAGGAGCTTGATAGGGTAGATGTTGACCAAATCTTCTAGCACCAGTGAAGTCTCAAACCAGGGGACATTACATAAGGGAACATTCATTTTAAAAAAAAAGTAAAGATTTTTTTTCTCGTGGTGAATGGCTAGAATTTTCTCCCCCAAACAATTGTGAAAGTTAAATGTGGGAGGGAAATGGTTGGGTTACTCTTTGGAGGCTCAGTGTGGCTTGTTGGGCTGAAGGGCCTGTTTCCACACAGTAGGCAATCTATGATTCTATCTCAAATTATTTTAAAAGAGGGCGGACGGATTTTTGAAATATTGAGCAGTTGAGGGCTATGTGGATCAAGCCTAGAAGAGGTGTTGAGGTCTGGGTTGGCCCAGCCATGATCTGACAGAATGGGGGAACAAGCTGAAAGGGATGAATTGCCTCCTCCTGCTCCGATTTCTTGAGGCTCCGTTTCATGTTTTGTTTTTGTCTCCAAAGAAGAGTGTGATACAATGTGCTAAAGATCTCAGATGTTGTGAAAATTGGGTGTTTATGTACTGATTTAGATGGCATTGATTCATCAATCACAGCTATACAGTCATGAGTAGGAAGGCAATGCCCTCCATGAATAAAGGAAATCTACTGCAGAGCTCATTGTTAACCGCAGGAACATGACCCAACATATCAGCAAAAAACAGGACACACTGCGCATGCTCCAGCCAACAGTGACCCCGGGTGATTGATGTCAGCACCGGACCAATGAAAGGACAGTGGGCGGTACTGGAGGACCTAACGGGCGGTTTGTCCTCCAACCAATCACTGTGAATGAAGGGCGGAGCTAAACTAAACCATGTGATCATCCTCGCGCGCGGCGCAGAGTCGCTGTAATGAATGCTCGGGAAGTTATGGAGAGAAAGGATACGGTAAAAAAGAAATAAACAGGGAAACGGGAGAAAAACTGTGTTGCTATGAGCGGAGAGGTTTTACAAACAAACTGTGCATGTCGGAAAACACAAATTTGAACGTCCCAGCCCCGTGTTTGCAGTAAATGGGGAATTGCCTCAGCGGCTGCAGGCCTGAGTGAGCGTCGCCATCTTTATTCGGGACAACGATTCACTGGACACGTGCGGAGCCGCCATCTTTGTAGGGGGCAAGGTGCAGCCATGCGCATGTGCAGCCTTTCTCTGGTGTAGAGTCATTGTGATGACAGCAGCCAATCCTGCTCTGATTCACCTCTGGGCTCCCTCAGGACCACTTTGTCAATGTCTAGCTTCCTCAGTCTCCAACCATGGGGGTATTTTTGATCTGTTTAATACTGTATTATTACTTTTATAGATCCTTTGTCAATGAATTTTTCACTGTGGCCCAGCCCCTGACCACGTGCTGTTCTATCATTACATTACTTTTTTTGAATAGTTTTGATAGTCAAGAATTCTTTTTTCCAACAAGCAAGTGTATTTTCCTTCAATTTCTGACTATCAAATTCTGCACCAAGTTCATTCCCTATAATCCAGTTTGCACTCCCTGAAACATTAGTTGTGTTTCTTCTTCCACAGATACCAGTGATTAATGCCAAAGCCCTGTTGCCTGGGGAGAGGGTGATGTTTGACTTTATTGTACAGCTGCAGTTTGTGTGATGAAGGTGCTCCCACAATGTGGTTGGGTAAGTGGCATTATAGATTATTCATTCAGCAACAGTGATGATTTGAAAATAATGTCCAAATCAACAACAGTTTGTAGTTTTATTATCCTGCTTATAATTTCACAAAAGTACTATTGAGAACTTTAGACATAAGGGCAGAGATGGAGATATTAGGTCAGGTGACCAAAAGCATTGCCAAAAAGCAGGTTTTGAGGGATGTCTTAAAGATGGCAAGCAGACCTGTGAGGTTTTGGCTGCGAATGTCAGACCATGCTGCTTCAGCAACTGTAGAAACAGCCACTCAGGCGAAATAATGAATTAACAAATGGTGGGAGTCCCGAAGAAAATGGGTTGTCGAGGTCTCAAAGTGTGTGTGGTGCAGGGAGCTAGGGATGATCACAGCCAGGAATTAAATCAATTGTGAGAATTTTAAATTGAGGGATATTGGCCAGGTGCTGGCAGGTGAGACTAGATTGGGTTGGGGTATCTGGTCAGCATGGACGGGTTGGACCGAAGGATCTGTTTCCTTGCTGTACATCTCTATGGCTGTATGCTGTTGATTATAATTAGGAGCCTTTTGACGAATCAACAAGCAGAGATTTGGACTTTCTTGAGATGACAGGGAGGTTGAATGTGGGAAGCTGGCCAGGAGTGTGTTTGGATAATGAAGTCTGGAGATAACACAACGTGGATGAAAGTATATGAGCTGAGACAAGGGTGGAATCAGCTAGAAATAGTGGTGTTGGAGTGGGACTGAGTTATGACACTCACCTCACCTCTGGGATTCAGCTGGTTGTCAGGTTGTGAATCAGGCAGTAACACAATCGGGAGCTGAGTGACCCTGGTGGAGCCTAAAATGAGTGTCACTCAGCTGGCTGTTGCTGAGCAGCTGCTGCTTGGTAGCCCTGTTGATAACATCTTCCATCACTTTACTGCTGATCGAGTGTGGACTGAGAGATGGAAATTGCCTGGGTTGGATTGCCCTGTGTTTTTGTGTTGAACGTCCCTGGGCAATGTTCCACATTGTCGGTAGATGCCAGTGCTGGAGCGGTACTTGGTTTGGTGGGTGGCAAGTTCTGGAGCACAAGCTATCAGTATTATTGCCAGAATATTGGCAGGGCCCGTAGTCTTTGCACTACTTAACCATTTCTTGATGTTATTCAAACTGAATCGAACTGGCTTAAAACTCGCATCTGTGATGTTGGAAGTCACTGGAGAAGGCTGAGATGTATCATCCCACTTTGCACTTCTGGCTGAAGATTGCTGCAAATGCTGTCATCTTATCTGGTGCATGGATGTGTGAGGCTCCTCCTCAGTCAGGATGGGGATATCTGTGATGCTTCCTCCAGTGAGTTATTTAATTGTCCATCACCGTTCACTACTGGGTGTGGCAGAAATGCAGAACTCCAATCTGTTCCATTGGATGTAGGATCACTTAGCTCTATCACTTGTTGCTGATGCTGTGTAATATGCAGGTAGTTCTGTTTGATAGTTTCACCAGGTTGGCCCTTCATTTTTAGGTCTGCCAAGTGCTGCTCATGGCATGCCCTCCTTTCCTGTCCATTGTGATGGGTGAGAGCAGGATTTACAAACCCATGAGATTTCAGATTGTGCTGGAGTACAGTTCTGCTGCTGTTGATGTCCCACAGTTCCTCATAGATGCCCAGTTTAAGATCCTACACCTCTTTGAAATCTGTCCCATTTAGAACGGTGATAATGCCACTCAACACGGAGGTTTTTCTCAACTTTAAGGCAAGACTTTGTCTCGAAAAGGACTGTGTGATGGTCGCTCTTACTGATACTGTCATGGACAGATGTATCTGCCACTGGTCAATTCATAACAATGAGATCAAGTATGTTTTACACTTTTTGGTTCCCTCACCACCTGCTGCAGACTCAGTTGAGCAGCTATATCCTTTAGGACCTGACCAGCTCAGTCCGTAATTCTGTTGCAGAACTAGTCTCGATTGTGGACATTAAAATCCTGTACCCAGAGTACGTTTGACACCATTTTACTTCCTCCGTGCTTCCTTCAAATGTTGTTCAACATGAAGGAGAAGTGATTCATCAGCCAAGGGAGGACGGTACGTGGTAATCAGCAGGAGCCATGAGACTTCCTGGTGTCCGGAGTCAATGCTGTGTACTCCCAGGGCAAATCCTCCCTGTCTGTACACCACTGTGCCACCACCTCTGCCTGGTCTGTCCTGCTGGTGGGACAGGACATATCCAGAAATTTCAGGAGAAAGGGAACACTGCAGATGCTGGAGTCGTGAGTGTTGTGCTGGAAAAGCACAGCAGGTCAGGCTGATGATGGGCTTAGTCTCAACGTCAATTCTCCTTCTCCTCGGATGTTGCCTGAACTGTTGTGCTTTTCCAGCACCACACTCTCGATATCTAGGGATGGTGATGGTGGTGTCTGGTCATTGTCTGTAAGGGATGATTCCGTGAGTATGACTATGTCAGGCTGTTCCTTGAATAGTCTGTGAGACAGCTCTCCACATTTTGGCACCAAAAACCATATGTTAGTGAGGAGGACGTTGCACCATTGAGAGGTCTGATTCTGTGGTTGTATTTTCTGGTGCCTTGTTAGTTGCCAACTTGTCCATCCAGTTTCATTCCTGTGTTGAGACTTTGCAGTGATTAATACAGTGAGTAGCTGGCTGGGCCACTGTCAGGTTGGCAGGATTTTTTTTCGCCATTGACAATAGTTTCATGGAGATCAGGAGATTCCTAATACGTTTGTTTTTTTTTTCTTGAATTCAGATTCCACCATCTGCCAACATGGGATTCGACCCAGGACTTCAGTCGTTTGTTTTATATTCTGGATAAAAGCTAAATACGTCAGGTTTGTTCACTCATTTTAAATATCACTAACCCTGGTTTTGTTTCTTTGTAAAACACTGTCCATCATCTTGTCTCCTCCATCCTTCTCTCCAACAACGAGTGAGGAGCACATGGAGTTTCTCTGTCACTAAGACTGAGATAATCCGATCTGCTGCTTCTCTCCCTCCCGCTAGCCCACTGAGTCAAACTGCCTCACGTGGTGTTCCTGGTTTTTGTCCTAAACCTACATCTTTCTCCAGTCTCAGGTCAAGCCTTATCAGAGCTCACCTTGACCCTTTACCCCAATCTCGCTAAACTCACTTTCCAACTCTCTTTCCTCCGCTGCCTCCTCATCACTCCCCCTCGCCAATTCATAGATATTGTTCCTTGTTCTGTCTGTTGGTCTTTTTTGGTTATGTCCTTCTCTCCCATTCTGTGAAAAACTAATATTTGACCTCACCGTTATTGGAAAGTCCTGCTCCATCTCCACTCTCCCTTTCCTTTCTGAATTCCTTGCATCTGGTGTCCCTCAACGATCTATCCTTGGTCTCTCCCTGTATCTCACGTACATAGTGCCAGGAGGTGATTTCATCCAAAAACACTGTGTTAGGTTTGACATGTACACTGACGATGCTCAGCTCTCCCTCCCCATCATCTCTCTCCATTACTCCACTGTTACTCAGTTATCAAACTGCTTACCACCCTCCCACTACTCGATTAGGTGCAGTTTCCTCCAATGAAACATTGTCACGGTTAAACCCATAACCTTACCTTTACCTTTCTGCTGAGCCCCTCCCTCCTACTGGGAACTCTGAGGCATGATGACTCTCTTTACAATATTGCTGTTATATCTGACCCCAAGGTGACCTTCTGGTCAGACATCCACACAATCCCAAACACCAGGAATTCCAATCTCTTAAACGTTGCTTGTCTCCACCTCACCCCAGCTCCATTGCTACTGAAACCCCTTACCCGTGTCTGTGTTGCCTTAAACTTGAATCCAAAACAGAACCCTTGATTCCGTGACTCAGAATCTGGTTTCAGACTCCCCTTCCAGTATTTACCCTCAGACACATCCTCTCTGTATTTATTCTGTCAAACCCCTTAAGAATCCCATCTGTCTCAATGAGATCACCTCTCTTTCTCCAAAATCCAGTGAGTCGAGTCCCAACCTTTTCAGCCTTTATTTAAAAGATAATCCCTCCAAACCAGGGATCATCTCATTGAATCTTCCCTGAAATGCCTCCAATAAAGTGACACATTTCCTTATCTAAAGGGACCAAAACTGTTCTCATTACTGCAGATACGGTGGTCTCACCAGCACTTCCACACGTTACTCTCAGGAATATACTCCAAACTCTAATACTGAAAACCGTTGAAACAAAACATTCGATTCCCCTTCCTGATTCCCTGTTGTAACTGTGCTAGCTTTCTGTGTTTCCTGAACAATTACCCCTGGTCCCTTTGTGGTGCAGCTTTCTACAGTTTCCACCATTTAAATAGTACTTTGTTCTTTTATTGTCTCCTCCAAAATGAGCAACTTCCCATTTTCCCAAGCTACACCCCATCTGGCAACTTGTTGCCCCCTTCTCCTGTGCATCTCTCTCTTTTCATAATCCTCTTAGACCTTAACAGTTATGGCTGTTCTAGGAGATATCCCCCCTTCCCATTCTTCCAAACATTTACTGGGAGCACTACGCAGTGGGAAGCAGACAGAGTTGCTATCTTTTTAGGGATACACTTTGGAGTGATTTAGAGGATCTTCCTCCCATTGGTCAGGATGGAGACAACTTGCCCATCATGAGGCATTAGCCTTTCACACCCATGTCTAATTGATGAGGCACAGCGGCAGCACCGAATGAAAGAAAAGAAATTCCTGTTTCCCATATCTCACTGACGCTTGGATCATTTTCTCCAATGTGCCAAAGAACTGCTGTGTTCAGTCCAATGAGATCCCAAGGTGGAATCTCCTAGAAACCCACAGATTTCCCCTTGAATTGACTGCTGATGTCCTCAATGGGTAATATGTACAGTAATCCTGGGCCACGAGGAGGGAATGGTGTGAGTTTCTCACTTGAACTGATAGTGACAGATTTTATAAACTTATATTACAGGATATTACAGGTGGATATTCAGATGGTAATCTCAGTAAATGTTCTACAGATTTCCCCTTGAATTGACTGCTGACTCTGAATTACTCAGTATATCAGGACCTGGATATTCGCATTGTGTGTGTGTGTGAGTATTGTGTTCCAGATCAATCCCATTTACTGCTTAAAAATTCTCCTTTGAATCATCGCACTCTCTCAAAAGGTCTTCCCAAACCTTCAATGTGTCATGTAATCCTTTTATGATGACCTGATGAGTGTAAGGTTTATTATTCAAATGTGTAATTTTTGTATAAGGATGTCTCAGAGAGGGAGCAGAATATTGTTAAAGGAGAGAATAACCATTTTGAGGGGAGGCTGTTGCTGATTGGTATCAATGACATAGGGATAGAAGAGTTCACTTTATTGGATCATTGGAATCTCTTGTGGAGTAGAATTGACCTCCATCAGAGGGATGGATTGTACTGGCACTGGAAGGGAACAGTTGCTAGTGCTATTCAGGAGGCATTAAACTAGTTAAAGAATGTGGGTAACACCAGAGGGAGAGTGAGGGAAGAGCTAAGTCTGACGCTGGTACAGTTCAGACATCAAACAGTCAAGACAGACAAGGGCAAGGCACAGAATGAGCAGTTACACTGCATTTATTTCAATGCAGGAGGCCCGATAGGTCGGGCAGAGGAGCTCAGGGTATGGTTTTGAACATGGCACTGGGATAATACAGCAATTACAGAGGCATGACTTAATGATAGATAGGACCAGCAGCTTAATGTTCCAGTGTACAGATGCTATAGCAAAGATAGAAAGGGCGCAACAGAGCAGGGGGAGAGGTTTTTTGATTAGGGATAACATTACAGTTTCAAGAGAGTATTCCTGGCAGTACATCCAGGCAGGTTATACAGGTGGAACTGAGAAATAAGAAAGGGATGATCTCCTTATTGGGATGTTACGATTGACCCTCCGTCACCCTCCACCCTCCACCCCCCCCCACTTCCGCAATAGTCAGTAGGGAGTTGAGAAGTAAATTTACTAAGAGATCACTTTTCTGTAAGAATAGTATGGTTGTATACAAGACTTGACCTTCTGTGTTATTCATTCACAGGATGAGGGTGTCACTGACTGGGCCCAAAGGGCAGTAAAGAGTCAACCACATTGCTGTGGGTCTGGAGTCACATGTAGGCCAGACCAGGTAAGGATGGAAGATTCCTTCCCTGAAGGATATTAGCAAATCTGATGAGGTTTTTTTTCGCAACAATCAACAATGGATTCATGGTCTTTAATAGATTCTTGATTCCAAATTTTTATTGAATTCACATTCCACTGTCTGCTGTGACCGGATCCAAACCCTGGGCCCCAGAACGTTAACTGGGTATCCCGATTATCCATCTCGTGACAATCTCACTAGGCCATTTGGCAGGGGTGAGTGACTGAGGTATCTTTGGGGCAGCACATCAGCACCAAAGATCCCATGGTCTCTGCAGAAGATAGAAAGGGCTGGGGAGAGAGATATATACCTGGTGGTGGGGTCTGACTGGAGGTAGTGGACATAGCAGAGGTTAATGGAGATGATTGGGTGGCAGGTGAGGATCGGGGGATTGTATTCTTATTGTGGTTGGAGGGATGGGGGGAGGGCAGAGGTACAGGAAGTGGAGGATATGCGTTGGAGTGCATTGTTGATCAGATGGGAGGGAAATGCGATCCTTGAAAGAGGAAACCTTTCTGGGATGTCCTGGAGTGGAATTGCTTCTCCTGGAAGCAGATATGGCAGAGGCGGAGGAATTGGGAGTACAGGATCACGTTTTTACAGGAATATACTCGAGGGTAATCAGGAGAGCAAAAAGGGGACTTGAAATATCTCTAGGAAATAGTTTAAGGAGAATCCAAAGAGGTTCTACAAATACATTCAGGATAAAATAATAACCAGACAGAGAATAGGACCCCTTAAAGATGAACAAGGCCATCTATGGAACAACAGGAGGTGGGAGAGATACTATGCTATTCTATTCTAGAGAATTTGGAGAAATAAATAGTGATAACTTGAAAAGTGTCTATATTATAGAGGAGGAAGTACTGGATGTCTTAAAAAGTAGCAAGGTGGATAAATCCCTGAGACCTGATCAGGTGTGTCCCAGAAATTTGTGGAAAGTTATGAAGGTGATGGCAGTGCCCCTCCCTGAGGTATTTATATCATTGTTTGTGACAGGTGAGGTGCTGGAAGATGGGTGCCACTATTTAGAAAAGGTGGTAAGGAAAGGCTAGGGAACAAGAGAACAGTCAACCTAACGTCAGTGGTAGGTAAGTTGTTGGAAGGGATTCTGAGGGACAGGATTTACATGTATTTGGAAAGACAAGGATTGATTAGGGATAGTTAACATAGCTTTGTGTGTGGGAAATTTTCTCTTTCTCTCTAACTTGATTGAGTTTTTTTGAAGATGTGACAAAGATGATTGATGAAGGCAGACTGTGGATGTTGTCTATATGGACACTGAACGATGTTCCACAAAGCAGACTGGTTAGCAGGGTTAGATAACATGAAATGTTGGGAGAACTAGCCATTTGGATACAAAACTGGCTTGAAGGTAGGAGGCAGAGGGTGTTGAAAGAGGGTTGCTTTGTGGGCTGGAGGCCTGTGAGCAGCAGTGTGCTGCAGGAATGGATATTGGGTCCTTAAATAATTGACTTGGATGTGAATATGAGATATGGTCAGTGGGTTTACAGAAGACACCAAAATTGGAGGTGTAGTGGACAGTGAAGAAGGTAAGTTCAGAAGGCAACAGAATCTTGACCAGATGGGCCATTGGGGCGAGGAATGGCAGACTGGGTTCAATTTAGACAAATGTAAGCTGTTGGATTTTGGAAAGGCAAATCAGGGCAGGACTTATACACTTAATGGTAAAGTCCTTGGGAATGTTGCTGAACATAGAGACCATGGAGTGCAGGTTCATTGCTCCTTGAAAGTAGAGTTGCAGATAGGCAGGCTAGTGAAGGTAGCGTTTCGTATGCTTATATTTATTGGTCAATGCATTGAGTACAGAAGCTGGGGCGTCAAATTGTGGCTGGACAGGGCATTGATTACGCCATTTCAGGACTTCTGTTTTAAGTTTGAAATTCCCTGTTCTGGAAAGGATGTTGTGAATCTTGAAAGAGTTCAGACAAGATTTACAAAGACTTTGCTAGGATTGGAGGATTTGGGCTACAGGGAGAGGCTGAATAGGTCAGGGTTAATTTCCCTGGAGAGTCAAAGACTGAGAGGTGACTTCATGGAGATTTATAAAATCATGAGGGGCATGGATAAGGTGAACAGCCAGGGTCTTTCCTCCCAGGTTAGGTGGGTTCAAAACAAGATCACATGGGCTTACATTGAGAGGGCAAAGATTTAAAACGGATCTAAGGGGCAAAGTTTTCAACCTGTGTGTGGTGTATGTGTGTGGACTGAGCTGCCAGATGATGTAGTGGAGGCTAATAGAATTATAACATTTGAAAGGCATCAGATTGGGTACATGAATAGGAAGGATTTCAAATGCTACGGACCAATTGCTGGCAAATGGGGCTCCATTTGTTGAGGATTCCTAGTTGGCATGGACAAATTGGACCAAAGGTCTGTTTCTGTGCTGTACATCTCTATGACAGTAATAAATGAAAATAAGATGTGTTCCTCTTTTGTGGAGAGCTAGCAGAAGCACAGATAATTGTCCTTGGAGCTGAGAAGGTTAAGCAGTGAGTTTGACCAGCTGCAAATTTGTTTTGAGGATATTTAATCTGCCGAGAGAGGAGAATTGTTAACAATGTCACAATTTTAGTAACTATTTTCAGGTAATTGGTAAATAATATGTGAACATTATTTTATTCAGTAAGTTCTGAGCATCTGGAACAGTCTGAATGGCAGCTGGACACAGACTCAGCAGTTATTCATAAACAGATTTGGAATTTTACTACTTAATGGAAGATTTGGGGGGCGATGGGCAAATGGGAAGGGAATTGGGACAGATTTGCAGCATCTTCAGAGGGAGAGAGTACAGCCCCAATGGGCTGAATAGCCCCCAGACCCTGTGCTCTGTGATACTGCCCCACTCACTGTGAATGTTGAAGCTCATCCCAGGGCAGAGAGAGGGAGGATCCCACCACTCACCTCACAATGGGCCCCGGATGATTGATGTCAGCGCAGGTCAATAAAGCCAGAGTGCAGTACTGGAGGACCAGGTCGGACCAGTTTGTCCTCCAACCAATCGGAGTTAATGAGGGCAGCCTCAAGGCTAGAACTAAAGAAAGGCACATATCACAGAGATTTGAGAAACTGGAGGACATGAGATAGGGAGCGTTCTGTGGCTGGAGAGGAATTATATAAATAAGGAAAAGTTGTGAAGCTAGATGAGGTGACAGTGATCGGGAGAGTTGTGAGGATAGAGGAATTTAGAGTTAGTGAGGATTAGTCATAATGTTATACAGCAAGGAAACAGGCCCTGTGGTCCAACCAGTCCATGCCGACCATAATTCCAAACTGAACTAATTGTGCCTGCCTCTGCTTGGTCCACATCCATCCAAATATTTCCTATTTATGTACTTATCTGAATGTCTTTTAAATATTGTAATTGTATTCACAGCCACCACTTCCTCTGGAAGTTCATTCCACATATTTTTTTTAAAACCCTAATGTCTTTTCTCAAATCTTTCTCATTTCTTCTCAAAATGAATGCACCTGAGTTTTGAATCCCCCTCTCCCCCGGCTATTCACCTTGTCTACACTCTTTCTGATTTTATAAACCTCTAATAAGGTCACCCCTCAACCTCGTGTACGCCAGTGAAAAAATTCCCAGCCTATCCAGCCTCTCCTTAGAACACAATCACTCCATTCATAGCAACATGCTGGTAAATCTCTTCTGAACCTGCTCCAATTTAATAATATCCTTCCTATAGCAGCACAACCAGAACTGGACAGAGTATTCCAGAAGATGCCTCCCCAACGTCCTGTACGTCCTCAACACAACGTTGCAACTCCTGTACTAAGGCCTGAACAGTGAAGGCAAGCCTGCTAAATACCTTCTTAACCATCTACATGTGACGCAGACTTCAAAGTTGTGAAGCCCTCGGTCTCTCTCTTCCCATATCACTACTCAAGGCCCTAATTTTATTGAGTGTAAGTCCTGCCCTTGTTTGTTTTGTCAGGATGTTATATTTTGCATTTATTCCAATCCAAACATTTTTGAGTTTAAAAGCAATAGGAGTATAATTAAGAGGGAGATCAGGAGGCAAAAAAGGGATGTGAGATAGCTTTGATGAATAGGGTTAAGGATAATCCGAAGGGCTTTTATAAATACATGAACAAAAGGCTAACTGGGGAGAAAATAGAGACCCGCAAAGATCAGCAAGGCAGCTGTTGTGTGGAGTTGCAGTTGATGGGCGAGATAGGAAACCAGTACTTTGTGGCAGTGTTTACTGTGAAGAAGTACATGGGAGATATAGAATGTGGGGAAATAAATGGTGACATGTTGAAAAATGTCCATATTACAGGGGAGGGGGTGCTGGATGAGTGGCGAAGGAGCTGGTGCAGGGGAAAAGGAAACACATTTTTGGATCGTTGTGATCTCCTCTGGAGTAGAGTTGACCTGCATAAGAAGGATGGATTGTACTTGAATTGGAAGGTATCTAATATTCAGGCATGGAGATTTACTAGTGATACTCGGGAGGCATTAAACCAGTGAGGGAGTGGGTGTAAACCCAAGAAGATAGTGAGAAAAGAGGTCTGTCTGAGGCTGGTCCAGGTAAGGGCAAGGCACAGAATGAGGTCCGACTGAGCATTTGCACTGCATTTACTTCAATGCAAGAGGCCTGACAGGGAAGGCAGATGAGCTCATGGTATGGTTTTGAACATGGCACTGGGATATTATAGCAATTACAGAGGCATCACTCAGGGATGGATAGGACTGGCACTTTAATGTTCCAGGTTCTAGATGCTATAGGAAGAATAGAAAGCGGGACAGGAGAGGAGGGGGAGTGGCATTTTTGATTCAGGATAGCATTATGTTTTTGGTTAGGGAGGATATTCCTGGGAGTACGGCCAGTGAAGTTATTTAGGTGGAACTCGGAAATAAGAAAGGGATGATCACCTTATTGGGGTTTTCTGCATGAGTTTCGTCTGGGTCCTCTGGTTTCCTCCCACAGTCCAAAGATGTGCAGGTTGGGTGGATAATCCAGAATGAATTGTCCATAATGTTCAGGGATGTGCAGGGTAGGTTGGATTATCCAGGCTGAATTGCCCACAGTATTCAGGGATGTGTAGGTTGGGTGGATTATCCAGGCTGAATTCCCCATAATGTTCTGGAATGTGTAGGTTGGGTGGCTCTGGGAAATGCAATGTTACAGGAGGAGGTTAGGAGGCTGTCAGGGTCAATATCAATGTGATGGGCTGAATGACCTGCTTCCACACTGCTGGGATTCTCTGGTAATTCTACTAGTTTTAAAATAGTTACATAAAATAATAGACCAGATCTACAAGTTAAGGTTCTGAATTGCACAAAGGCCAATTTTGATGGCACAAGGCAAGAACTTTCATCTAGCCCCTCAAGCCTGCTCTGCCATTCAATAAGATCAGGGCTGATCTTTTCATGGCCTCAGCTCCACATTCCTGCTCTCCCACCATAACCCTTAATTCCTTTCCTGTTCACAAATCTACATTTTGCTTTAAAGGCATTCAAGTTGATAACGTCAAATGCTGCACTCGGCAGGGAATTCCACAGATTCACAACCCTTTAGCTAGAAGCTCCTCCTGAACTCAGTCCTAAATCTGCTCCCCCTTATTTTGAGGTAATGCTCTGTAGTTTGACCTGCCCCCAGTGGAAATAGCCTCTCTGCTTCTATCTTAACTACTCCCTTCATAATTTTATTTGTTTCCTATCCAACCTCCCATTCTTCTAAATTACAATGACTATAGAACCAGTTTTCTCAATCTCTCCACATACACCACCCTCTCAACTCCCAACTCAAACTAGTGACCCTCCTCTGTACTCCCTCCAGTGCCAGTATGTCCTTGCTAATGTAAGGAGACCAAACCTGTACACAGTACTCCAGGTGTGGCCTCCCCAGCCCCCTGTACAGCTGCAGCATAACCATCCCTCTAGCAATGAAGGACAATATTCCCTTCACTGCCTTAATGACCTGCTGTACCTGCAAACCAACTTCCTGTGATTCATGCACAAGGACACCCAGCTCCCTCTGTACAGCAGCCTGCTGCATGTTTTCACCATTTCATCATCCAGTTTCCTGTTAGTCCGACAAAAATGGATGACCTCACATATCCCAACATTGAACTCCATCTGCCAGATCCTTGCCCACTCACTTAATCTATCTGTATCCCTGTGCAGACTGACAGTGGCCTCTGCACACATTGCTTTACTCCTCTTCGTATCAAATGTGAACTCTGATACCGGACACTTTGCCCTCAACTCCAAAACATTTGTGTAAAGTGCAAACAGTTGTAGTGCCAACACTAATCCAAACACCCATTTTTCCCCATCCTGTATTTTTGGTTGGTTAACCGATCCTGTATCAATGATAATTACCCATAATGCTGTGCACCTTTACCTTATACAGCAGCCTTTTTTGTGGCAACTTATCGAATACCTTCTGGAAATCCAGGTACACCACCTCCACCGAGTCCGCCTTGTCCAACGCACTCATCGTATCCTCAAATAATTCCAGTAAATGCGTTAAACATGATCTGCCTTTCATGAATCCATGCTGTGTCTGCTAAATGAGATAATTTCTACCCAGATATCTCACCACTACTTCCTTGAGAGATTCAAGCATTTTCTCCATGACAGAAGTTAAGCTAACGGGTCCTTTTTGAAAAATAGTGGCACCACATTTGCAGCTTCCAGTCTGTCCAAACCATCCCAGAATCCAACAAATTTTAGTGAATTATCAGAGGTTTATTTGTTATTCCTTTCCCGCCTTCCCACCATCTCTTTTTGTCCCTGGGATGCATTCCATCAGAGCCAGGAGACCCATCTACCTTGAGGCTGTTATCTTTCCCAACATTGCCTCTTTACTGGGACTGATTGCTTCTCTGTCCTCATCTGCTATTGCCTCCATAGGCCTGCGACAATGAGAGTATATAGACAGTATGTTCCTGTTAAGGCTAAGGCTGGTAGGTGGAGAGAATGCTGCCTACGGCAGGTACCGAGACCTGATACATCAACTGTGTTTCTCCTTCCACAGATCCCAGTGATTAATGCCAAAACCCTGTTGCCTTTGAAGAGGGTGATGTTTGACTTTCTTGTACAGCTGCAGTTTGTGTGGTGAATGTGCTCCCACAATGTGGTTGGTTAAGAAACATTACAGAGTATTCATGACAGCAACAGTGATGATTTGAAGATCATGTCCAAATTAAGAACAGTTTGTAGTTTTAATTTCATGCTTATAATTTCACTGCCTTAATTACCTGCTGTACCTGCAAACCAGCTTCCTGTGATTCATGCACAAGGACACCCAGCTCCCTCTGTACAGCAGCATGCTGCAATATTTCACCATTTCATCATCCAGTTTGCTGTTAGTCCGACCCAAATGGATGACCTCACGTATCCCAACATTGTCCTCCATCTGCCAGATCCTTGCCCACTCACTTAACCTCTCTGTATCCCTTATAAAATATTATTGGGAACTTTAGACGTAAGGCCAGAGATGGTGATATTAGGTCAGACAACCAAAAGCATTGCCAAATAAGTAGATTTTGAGGAGTGTCTTAAAGGAGGAAAGCAGACCTGTGAGGTTTTGGCTGTGAATTTCAGACCTTGTTGCTTTGGCAACTGTAAAAGCAGCCACACAGGTGAGGTAATGAATTAACAGATCATTGGGAGTCTTGAACAGAATGGGTTGTCGAGGTCTCAATGGGTGTGAGATACAGCGAGCTAGGGATGGTCGCACCCAGGAATTAAATCAAGGGTGAGAATTTTAAATTGAGGGATGTGGGCTGGATGCTGGCAGGTGAGACGAGATTGGGTTGGGATATCTGGTCAGCATGGACGGGTTGGATCGAAGGGTCTGTTTCCATGCTGTACAGGTCTGTTGCTCTATGTTGTTGATTATGAATAGGAGCCTTTTGATGGATCAGCAAGTTTTGGTACGAGGGAGTACTTGGGTAGCAGAGATTTAGTTTTTCTTGAGATGACAGGGAGGTTGAATGTAGGAAGTTGGCCAGGAGTGTGTTTGGATAATGAAGTCTGGAGATAACACAAGGTGGATGAGAGTATATGAGCTGAGACAAGGGTAGAATCAGCTAGAAATAGTGGTGTTGGAGTGGGACTGGGCTGTCCCCCTCACCTCATCTCTGTGATCAGCTGGTTGTCAGGTTGTGAATCAGGGCAGTAACACAATCGGGAGCTGAGTGGCCCTGGTGGAGCCTAAAATGAGTGTCACTCAGCTGGCTGTTGCTGAGCAGCTGCTGCTTGGTAGCCCTGTTGATGACATCTTCCATCACTTTACTGCTGATCGAGTGTGGACTGAGAGAGGGAAATTGTCTGGGTTGGATTGCCCTGTGTTTTTGTGTTGAACATCCCTGGGCAATGTTCGACATTGTCTGTAGATGCCAGTGCTGGAGCGGTACTTGGCTTGGTGGGTGGCAAGTTCTGGAGCACAAGCCATCTGTACTTTGCCAGAATATTGGCAGGGCCCATAGCCTTTGCACTGCTTAACCATTTCTTGATGTTATCCAAACTGAATCAAACTGGCTTAAAACTCGCATCTGTGATGTTGGAAACCACTGGAGATGGATCATCCCACTTTGCACTTCTGACTGCAAATGCTGTTGTCTTATCTGATGCATGGATGTGTGAGGCCCCTCCATCAGTAAGGGTGGAAATATCTGTGATGCTTCATGCAGTGAGTTGTTTAATTGTCCATCACCGTTCACAACTGGGTGTGGCAGAACTCCGATCTATTCCATTGGTTGTAGGATCGTTTAGCTCTGTTGCTTGTTGCTGATGCTGTTTGAAAAGCAGATGGTCCTGCTTGGTAGCTTCACCAGGTTGGCACTTCATTTTTAGGTATGCCTGGTGCTGCTCATGGCATGCCCTCCTTTCCTGTCCATTGTGATGGGTGAGAGCGGGATTTACAAACCCATGAGATTACAGATTGTGCTGGAGTACGGTTCTGCTGCTGTTGATGTCCCACAGTGCCTCAGAGATACCCAGTTTGAGTTCCTACATCTCTTCAAAGTCTGTCCCATTTAGAACGGTGATAGTGTCACACAACACAGTGGAGGTTTTTCTCAACTTTAAGCCAAGACTTGTGTCTTCAAAAAGAATGTGTAATGGTCGATCTTACCGATATGTTATGCACAGATGTATCTGCAGCCGGTCAATTCATAACAATGAGATCTAGTATGTTATTCCATGTTGTTGGTTCCCTCACCACCCACTGCGGACTCCGTTGAGCAGCTCTATCCTTCAGGACATGACCAGCTCAGTCAGTAATTCTGTTCTAGAGCTAGTCTCGATTGTGGACATTGAAATCCTGTACCCAGAGTATGTTTGACACCATTTTACTTCCTCAGTGCTTCCTCCAAATGGTGTTCAACATGAAGGAGAAGTGATTCATCAGCCAAGGGAGGATGGTACGTGGTAATCAGCAGGAGCCATGAGATTTCCTGGTGTCCGGAGTCAATGCTGGGTACTCCGAGGGCAAATCCTCCCTGTCTGTGCCACCACCTCTGCCTGGTCTGTCCTACTGGTCGGGGACAGGACATATCCAGAGATTTCAGGAGAAAGGGAACACTATAGGTGCTGGAGACCAGAGACGAGAGTGTGGTGCTGGAAAAGCACAGCAGGTCAGGCTGATGAAGGGCTTAGGCTCGAAACGTCGATTCTCCTTCTCCTCGGATGCTGCCTGACCTGTTGTAAGGGTGGATTTCACGAGTATGAGTATGTCAGGCTGTTCCTTGATTGGTCTGTGAGACTGCTCTGCACATTTTGGCACCAAACTCCAGATGTTAGTCTGGAGGACGTTGCACCATCGAGAGGGCTGATTCTGTGGTTGTATTTTCTGGTGCCTTGTCAGATGCTGAGTGGCCCATCCAGTTCCATTCCTTTGTTGAGACTTTGCAGTGACTAATACAGTGAGTAGCTTGCTGGGCCACTGTCAGGTTGGCAGGATTTTTTCCGCCATTGACAATGGCTCCATGGAGATCAGGAGATTCCTAATTCAGTTATTTTTTCTTGAATTCAGATTCCAACATCTGCCAAGATGGGATTCGAACCAAGACTTCAGTTGTTTGTTTTAATATTTTGGATAAAAGTTAAATACATTAGGTTTGTTCACTCACTTTAAATATCACTTACCCAGGTTTTGTTTCTTTGTGAAACACTGTCCATCCTCCTGTCTCCTCCATCCTTCTCTCCAACAACAAGAGTTTGGAGCGCATGGAGTTTCTCTGTCACTAAGACTGAGATAATCCGATTTGCTGCTTCCCTTCCTCCCTCCCTCCCTCCCTCCTCCCTCCCACTAGCCCACGGAGTCAAACTGTCTCACGTGGTGTTCCCGGTTTTTGCCCAAACCTTCTCCAATCTCTTGTCAAGCCTTATCAGAGCTCATCTTGACCCTTTGCCATAATCTCACTAAACTATAGACTTTCCAACTCTCTCTCCTCCCCCTCATCAGTCCCCCTCACCGATTCACAGATTTGTTCCTTGTTCTGTCTTCTCTGGTTATGTGAATGGTTTCTCTCCCATTCTGTGAAAACCTAATATTTGACCTCATGGTTGTTGAAAAATCCTGCTCCATCTCCACTCTTCCTTTCCTTTCTGAATTCCTTGCATTTGGTGTCCCTCATGGATCTATCCTTGGTCCCTTCTGTATCTCCCCTACATACTGCCAGGAGGTGACGTTGTGCAGAAGCACCATGTTAGGTTTCACATGTACACTGACGATGCCCAGCTCTCCCTCCCCACCATCCCTCTCCATTACTCCACTGTTACTCAGTTATCAAACTGCTTACCACATTCCCACTACTCGATGAGGTGCAGTTTCCTCCAATGAAACATTGTAATGGTCAAACCCGTTGCCTTACAAAGTCCTTTCCCCTACTGCTGAGTCTCTCCCTCTCACTGGGAACGATGCAGCAGAACTACATTCTTCACAATATTGCAGTTATATCTGACACGAAGATGACCTCCTGATCAGACATCTACACAATCCCAAACACCAGGAATTCCAATCTCTTAAACGTTGCTTGTCTCCTCCTCACCCCAGCTCCATTGCTACTGAAGCCCCTTACCCGTGTCTGTGTTGCCTTAAACTTGATGAATCCGAAACAGAACCCTTGATTCTGTGACTGGCTCAGAATCTGGTTTCGGATTCCCCTCTCAATATTTACCCTCAGACACATCAGTATTTATTCTGTCAAACCCCTTAAGAATCTGGTGATGCGGTCTCATTGTAGCTGGTGGAAATGGCAGAGGATGATGTGTTGTATCTGGGTGGAAGGTAAGGACTTGGGGTGGGTGGGGGGAGCTTGCGGGGTGTTCTATCCTTGTTGCAGTTGGAGGTTTGGGTTTCAAAGGCAGAGGTGCGGGAAGTGGAGGAGATATAGTGGATGGTATTGACCACATGGGAGGGGAAATTGCAGACCTTGAAATACGGGGCCATTTGGTAAGTTCTGGCTTCACTGGTACACTGCATTAAGCATGAGACAGAGATGTTGGCCAGGGAACAGGCTCGTGTGTTAAAGTGGCAGGCAGCTGGAAGCTCGGGGTCTGTTTTTGCAGCAGAACGTAGATCATCAGTCGCCATTTCCGCCACCTCCACTGAGATGCTGCCAGACACAGGTTCCTGTCCCCTCCATTAACAGCTATGCACTATCCCAACCAGATCGTAATCCACTCCTTTGTCTTTCCAAATGTTCCAGTCTCTCTTTGGGTTCTGTCCCTACCTATTACTTACTCTTTAACCCCTATCTCATACAGTACAAAGATCTGCAAGCTAGTTGAATTGGCCAAGCTCAATTTCCCATAATGCTCAGGGATGTGTAGGTTAGGTGCATTAGTCAGGAGAAATATACAGTAATAGGGTAGAGGAATGGGTCTGGGTGGGATACCCTTCGAAGGGTCACTGTGGACCTTTAGGGCCGAATGGCCAATTTCCACGCTGTCAGGATTCTAATTTTCCCAGCTCCCATCGGTTCTGAGGAAGGGCCACTGGATAGATTTCTGTTCCCAGATGCTGCCAGACCTGCTGAGCTTTCCCAGCACCTCCTGCTTGTTGTTCCTGATTGACACCATCCATCCACCTTCCGGGTTTGATTCAGGCAGGGGGAGGATCCCACCACTGACCTCACAATGGGGTCCAGCTGATTGATGGCAGCTTCGGACCAATAGGAAATGGTGGTGGGACTGGTGGACGAAGTGGAACCAGCTGGTCATCCAAACAATGGGAGTGAATGAGGTGCGTGGCCTGTGGGATGACACGTCACCAGTAACTCCGCCTGTGCAGTGCCACGTGACTCAGCCGTTGGTGAATGGGGGAGACACAAACAGGGAAGGGGAGAGTGTCCTTGTTAATGGAGGTAATGAGTCACTTAAGACTGGGAATTTATAATTACACTTTGTGCGGGTTGTTAGTCTGAATTAGAAACTCTTTCCCGCGTTTGCATCAGATGGGAAAATGGCTGTGTCCCTCAGGCGGTGATAGGTCCTGGGATATGGTCACCATCTTTATTGGGGCCAAGGTACAGTGAGGTGCATGTCCTCTTCCAGGGATGGGGCGGGTTTGTACGATTTGAAGAGAGGCATTTACACATCAAGCACAGACCAAGAAAAAAGTATGTCTTTATATTCTTCCTGTACTGACTGTGAGTTTTGTTTTGTGAATTCATTTCATAGGATATTAAATCAGAATAATTGAGGCTGGGATCTCAAAAGCAAGTTTTTACAGTCAATGGAGTCATCAGGATCTGAATATCATTGGCATTTAACTGTGGAAGGAGAAAGGTTTGTTCTGTTTGTGGGAAAATATCTCCAATATTTTTGTTAAGCAGAAAGATGTACAAATTCGTGGTTGGATCACCCTTTGGGTGTGTCCTCTGTTCTGGGCGATGCAGCTGTGGAAGGAGATATTGCCCTGAGAGGGAGCACAGATTTATCCAAATTACACCTCGTCTCTTTGTAAGATCTCTCAGATTAAGACCCAATCACCCACTTCATGATGTTAACCTGTTAACTTCATATTTTCAATTAACTGCAAACTTCCCATTAAAACTCCTTTTGGACTCAAGTTCCAGTACCTTTTCAGGTGGAATGTTCCAGATTCTGACAACTGTTCATTCAGAAACTGCTGAAGTCCATGTTGACTCTGGGGTTACAAAGGGCTGAATTGAAAGATGAGATGCTGTCCCTGAGCTCCTATTGAGATGTATTGGAACAGTACAGGAGGCTGAGGGCAGTGTAGGTGTGAGCAGACAATGACAATGACAGGGCTGCACTGTGAGGGCTGCTTGGCTCAATGAGTGTGTTTTGGAGTTGGGTGTAAACAGAGCGAGGGGAGACAGGGAGAAGGTGAAGCTGAAACTCAGTTTTAGTTCAGGCCGTTCAGATATTCACATGGTCCCAATGGGAACAGCCAGTTTTTAAGTGATACCTGCGGGGTATTTGTTAAGTTTTTAAAGTATTTTTCCTGAGGGCAGTTGAGAGCTAACCACATTGCTGTGGGTCTGGAGTCACATGTAGGCCAGACCAGGTGAGGATGACCGTTTCCTTCCCTACAGGACATTGGTGAACCAGATGGGTTTTCTAACAATCGACAATAGTTTCATGGTCATCATTCGCCTTTTCATTCTAGATTGTATTGAATTCCGATGCCGCCATCAGCCATGTTGGGATTCTAACCCTAATCCTCAGAACATTACACATATCACTTTTCTGGCAGGAATACCATTAAACCCTTTTTCGCAATGTTTAAAAGAAAGTTCCATCATTCTACTTGTACAATGTGAGATAAAATACTGCAACGTCCATGTGTCGGCCTCTCCAAAAGGTCAATCAACAGAAATTTGTTTGGGGGCGAAATATTTCACTTTTTTTGGGCGGGGGGCGTGAGGTTATTAAACAAAAATGAATACAAATAAAAATCTTATGCCACGGATATGTAATTTCTAAGCCGGAGGGGGATTACAGAGACAGGGAGGGCTGTGGGGCCAGAGGGGGATTGTTGTCCAAACATCACTGTGGTGTACATGGACTGCAGCATTTCAGGGAGGCGGGTAACCACCACTTTCTCCAAGACAAGTAAAGGTGGCCAATAAATACTGGTCTGGGCAGCAAAGGCTACCCCCAGTGAATAAAACCAAGCAGTGACCTCTCTGAGCTGACTTGCTGTGAAGTTAAAAACCTCTCTGGAAATGGGGTGGGCAGAGAAGAGAAACAGTGACATTTCACAGCTGCCCTCAGAGAGACCTCACCCTTGGAAGTACTGAGCCGGGGATCAGCTCAGTGAGTTTCAGTCTCTTCAAATATCAATCTTAGTCAGTTTTATTTTATTAAATCTACAATCGTGAGTCAGGTGAGGATTTCTTTTTAATGTCTTACGGTCTCTTGATTAAATGTTTAAGATATAAAACGTAAGCATTAAGTTTTTCTCAGGCAGTGTTTTTCAAGCAGTTGTCTGTGCCTTTGTCTTGGTCTGTAGACTGTTAAGGCGGAGAGATGGCCTGTTGTAGAGTGGCGTGCTGTTCCTGTCGGGTGCGGAAGATTAGGGAGAGTTTCAATGATCCTGATGATTTGTCTGCAAAAAGTGTGATTGCAAATCCTATTGGATCACATGGATTGGTGGAGGAGTGATTAAAGGCAGTGAGGAATTGACAGGAGCCGGGGGGTGTGATAGGCGGCAGTCTCAGGATACTGCAGATACAGTCAGGTAGGTGGGTTACCTCCAGAAAAGCTAGGAGGGGTAGGTAGGTACTGCAGGAGTCTCCTGTGGCTATCCCCATCTCAGACAAGTGTACTGTTTTGGAAAATGTAGGTGGTAATAGACTTTCAGGGGAAAGTAGCACTGACAGCCAAGTTACTGGTACTGAGACTGGCTTCTAACATAATGTGAGGTGTATCCAGTTCCACACGATCGATGGTGATAGGGGACTCTCTAGTCAGGGGCACAGTCTGCCGTTTCTGCAGCTGACAGTGAGAGATCAGAATGGGGTGGTGCTGCCCTGGTGCCAGTGTCAAGGATGTCTCTCAGAGGGAGCAGAATATTCTCAAAGGGAAAATAACCAGTGGGAGGACATTGTACATTGGTACCAATGACATAGGAAGGGGAAAGCATGGGGTCCTGAGGAGCAGGGAGATTTGCTAGTGCCACTCGGGAGGCATTAAACCAGTGAGGGAGTCGGGGTAATCCTAAAGAGATAGTGAGAAAAGAGGTGAGTCTGAGGCTGGTACTGTTCACCGGTCAGACTGTCAAGGCAGGCAAGAGCAAGTCACAGAATGAGGTGGGACGGACCAGTTACACTGCATTTATTTCAGTGCAAGAGACCTGACAGGTCAGGCAGGTGGGCTCAGGGTATGGTTTTGAACATGGCACTGGGATATTACAGCAATTACAGAGGCAGCACTCAGGGATGGATAGGACTAGCAGCTTAATGTTCCAGGGTATAGATGCTATTGCAAGGGGACAACAGAGCAGGGGGAGAGGTGTTTTTGATTAGGGATAACATTATGGCTGGGCTTCGGGAGGATATTCCTGGGAGTACATCCAGGCAAGTTATTTGGTTGGTACTGAGAAATAAGAAAGGGATGACCATCTTACTGGGATTGTATTATAGACTCTCTACCAATAGTCAGCGGGGAATTGAGACACAATTTTACCGGCAGACCTCAGTTATCTGTAAAAATATAGTTGCAATGATAAGGGGTTTTAACTTTACCAACATGGCCTCGGAGTGCTGTAGTGTTAAGGGCTTGGATGGAAATGTATTTGTTCAGTGTGTACGAGAACATTTCTGATTGAGTTTGTAGGATGTACCTACTAGAGAAGGAACAAAACCTGACCTGTTTCCTTTATTCATTCACAGGATGAGGCTATCACTGGCTCGGCCAGCATTTATTGCTGCGTTTACCCAGAGGGCAGTTAAGAATCAACCACGTTGCTATAGTTCTGGAGTCCCATGCAGACCAGACCAGGTAAGGATGGCATTTTCCTTCCCTAAAGGTCATGAGTGAACCACATGGGTTTTTTCAACAATTGACAATGGATTCCTTGTCGTCACTAGATTATTTTTTCCAGATATTTATTGAATTCACTTTCCAAAATCTGCCGTGATGGGATTCAAACCCAGGTCCCCAGAACGTTATCTGGGTCTCTGGATTAACTGTCTAGTGATAATTTCACTCCATCATCACTGCCTCTTAGGAAATGAGGCAGGGTGAGTGACTGAGGTATCAGTGGGGCAGCACATCAGCACCAAAGATCCCACAGTATTGTGGCTCAGTGGTTAGCGCTGCTTCCTCAGCAACAGAGACCTGGGTTTGATACCAGCCTCAGGCAACTGTCTGTGTTGGAGTTGGCACATTCTCCCCAGTGTTTGTGAGGGTTTCCTTCGGATATTCAAATTTACTCCTGCAGTCCAAAGATGTGTAGGTTAGTTGGATGAACCATGTTAAATTTCCCATAGTGTCCAGATGCAGTATATGAGGTTTTGGGATGTGCAGGCAAATCTCTGCCTGATGTGAAAAGATCGTTTTGAGGTCCTGGACAGAGCTCAGTGACGTGTGGCTGAACGCTTTACATTTCCCGTGGCGGTAAGGGAAGGTCAAAGGTGTGGAGCATGTGTTGGTGGGAGGGTGTGGACCTAACAAGGGAGGTGCAGAGGGAATGGTCTCTGTGGAACGCAGATAGCGGTGGGGAGGGAAATATGTCTATGGTGGGGTCTGACTTTAGGTAGCAGAAATAAGAGGTTAATGCGCTGTATCTGGAGATTAGTGGGGTGGAAGATGAAGACCGCAGGGCTGTAATCTTTATTGTGGCTGGAGGGATGGGGTAAAGGTGGAGGTGCGGGAAGTGGAGGGTATGTGTTGGAGGGCATTGTTGATCAAGTCGGAGGAAAGTTACGGTCCTTGAAGTAGGCCTTTCTGGGATGTCCTGGAATAGAATCCAAAGAGATTAAACAAATATATCACAGACAAAAGATTAACTGGACCAGAGAATAGGACCGCTTAAAGGTCAACAAGGCTGTCTATGGAATCACAGAGGGTGTGAAATATATGCAAATATTTCACGTCATTTTTACTGGAGAAGTATATGGAAGCTCGAGAGTTTGGAGAAATAAACAATGATAACTTGAATAGTGTCCATGTTACAGAGGAGGTGGGACTGGATGTCTTAAATCGCATCAAGGTGGATAAAGCCCTGGAACCTGATCAGGTGTATCCTGGAACTTTCCGGAAATCTAGGGAAGTGATTGTTGGGCCTCTCCTGTGATATTTGTATCGTTGATAGTGACAGGTGAGGTGCCATTATTTTAAAAAGGTGGTAAGGAGGGGCCATGGAACAAGAGAACAGTGAGCCTGAAGTCAGGCAGGCAAGTTGTTCGAATGGACAGGATATCCATCTATTTGGAAAGGTAAGGAATGATCAGGGAGAGTCACTGTGGCTTTGTACATGCACAATTGTGTTTCACTAACTTGAGTGAGTGTTTTGAAGTGACAAAGAAAATTGATTAAGCCAGGCGGTGAATGTTGTTTATATGGACATTCAACAAGGTTCCACAAAGCAGACTGGTTAGCAGGGTTAGATCACATGGAATGCAGGGAGAGCAAGCCATTACAAAACTACCTTGAATGTAGGAGACAGAGGATGATGATTGAGGGTTGCTTTGCGGACTGGAGGCCTGTGAGCAGCAGTGTGCTGCAGGGATGGATATTGGGCCCTTAAATAAATGACTTGGATGTGAATATATGAGATATGGTCAGTAGGTTTACAGAAGACACCAAAATTGGAGGTGTAGTGGACAGTGAAGAAGGTTAGTTCAGAATACAACAGGATCTTGATCAGATGGGCCATTGGAGCAAGGAATTGCAGACTGAGTTCAAATTAGATAAATGTGAGCTGTTATATTTTGGAAAGGCAAATCAGGGCAGGACTTATGCACTTAATGGTAAAGTCCTGGGGAACATTGCTGAACAATGGGACCTTGGAGTGCAGGTTCATAGTTCCCTGAAAGTAGAGTCACAGGTAGGCAGGGGAGTGAATGCAGCATTTGGTCCGCTCCCCGTTATTGGTCAATGCATTGAATGCAGCTGTTGTGATGTCATATTGTGGCTGGACAGGGCACTGATGAAGGCCCTTCTGGAATTCTGTTTTCAGTTCCAATCTCCCTGTTCTTGGAATAATGTTGAGAAACTTGAAAGGGTTCAGAAAACATTTGCAAGGACTTTCCTGGGGTTGGACGATTTGAGCTATTGGGAAAGGCTGAATAGGCTGGGACTATTTTCCCTGGAGATTTGGAGGCTGAGAGGTGATCTTATAAAAGTCCTGAAGGGCATGGATAAGGTGAGCAGTCAGGGACTTTTTCCCAAGTTCGGTGGCTCCAGAACGAGAGGGTACAGGCTTAAGGTGAGAGGGAAAAGATTTAAAGGGGATTTAAGGGGCATCGTGTTCATGTTGAGGGCATTGCAAGTATGGAATGAGCTGCCAGAGGAAGGGGTGGAGGCTAGTACAATTGCAGCATTTAAAAGGCGTCTGACTGGGTACTTGAAGAGGGAGGTTTTAGAGGGATAAGGGTGAACCGCTGGCAAATGGGACTCCATTAACGCTCTCCGTTAATGGTCAATGCATTGAATACAGAAGCTGGGACGTCATATTGTGGCTGGACAGGACGTTGATTAAGCCACTTCTGGAATTCTGTTTTCAGTTTGAATTTCCCTGTTCTGGGAAGGATGTTGTGAAATTTGAAAAGGTTTGGACAAGATTTACAAAAACGTTACCAGGATTGGAGGATTTGGGCTACAGGGAGGGGCTGAATAGGCTGGGGCTATTTTCTCTGGAGAGTCAAAGACTGAGAGGTGACTTCATTGAGATTTATAAAATCACGAGGGGCGTGGATAAGGTGAGCAGCTGGCATCCTTTTCCTCAGGTTAGGTGGGTCCAAAACTAGAGCACATGGGTTTAAGTTGAGAGGGCAAAGATTTAAAAGGGATCGAACTGGCAACATTTTCAAGCTGAGTGTGGTGTGTGTATGGGAGGGGCTACCAGATGAAGTAGTGGAGGCTGATAAAATCACAACATTTAAAAGGCTTCCAATTGGGTACATGAATAGGAAGGGTTTTGATGGATACAGGCCAATAGATGGTAAATGGGAATTCATTAGTTTAGGATTCCTTGTTGGCACAGACGAATTGGACCGGAGGTCTGTTTCTTTGATCTTAATAAATTAAGATGCATTCCTCTCTTTTGTGCAGAGCTAGCTGAAGCACAGATAATTATCCTTGGAGCTGAGAAGGTGAAGCAGTGATTTTGACCTGGTGCCGATTTTGTTCCAAGGTCTTGAATTTGCAAAGAGAGAGAGGAATTGTTAACCCTGTCACAATTTTTAGTAACTACTTTCAAGTAATTGGCAAATAATACAAGGTGAAAATGTGAACACTATTTTACTCAGTAAGTTCTGAGCATCTGGAACAGTCTGAACGACACAGATTCAGCAGGTATTTTGAAACAGACTTGGAATTTTACTTTTTAAGGAAAGATTTGGGGGTAGTTGGGACAGATTTGCACCATCTACAGAGGGAGAGAGGACAGCTCCAATGGGCTGAATAGCCCCCAGCCCCAGTGCTCTGTGATACTGCCCCATTCACTGTGAATGATGAAGCTCATCCCAGGCAGAGAGAGGGAGGAGCTCACCTCTCAATCGGCGCCGGCTTGATTAACGGCAGCTCCAGACCAATAGGAGGAGAGTCTGTGTGGTCCTGCAGCCAATGGGAGTGAATGAGGGGTGTGGCCAGCAAGACGACACCTGTCCATGAGCTGTGCAGGTGCAGTGTCACTGGGTGGGGGTGGGAGAGACAGCAGAGACTGGGACAGAGGCTGTTGGACCTGAATTACAAACTCCCGGTAAATTAAAACCAAAAGAACTGCGGATGCTGTAAATCAGAAACAACAACCAGGAGGTTCTGGAGAAGCTCAGCAGGTCTGGCAGCATCTGTGACGAGAAATCAGAGTTAACGTTTCAGATCCGGTGTCCCTTCCACAGAACAGATGTTACTGAGAAAAAAAAGTCCGTTTATGTGCAGAAGATAGTGTGGGGGTGGGGGCAAGATAAAAGGAGTAAAGGTGGGGATAGAGTGAGAAGAACGGTTGGATAAAGGAGTGGATAACGATCTGACTGGGGGAGGGTGACTAGCTGTTAATGGAGACTGTTAGTGGCTAATCATAGGTAGTGTGTAATGACAGGCTGTGACATGAGGTGGCTACGACATGAGGTTGTTAACCTGTGGTTAGCCACTAACTGTCTCCATTGTAAGCTGTTGCCCACCTATATCACTGCACGATTGGAGCTGCTGAGGACACAGACCTTTGGAATATCCTCCCTCACCCCCTCTGTCCGCCTTAAAGATGTATCTAAAAATCGTTCTCTTTAATCAACGTTTCCATCATTCGTGAAGCATTTTAGGAGATTTGTCAATGTGAAAGGCTCCATACAATGCAGGTAGTTGTTGTTATTGTCTGACATCAGGAGTAACAGGGATGAGCCCTCTCTCTCTCTCTCTCATACCTGATGAACAGCAGCAAAAGCAGGAAGCACTGAGCATGCTCCAGCCCACAATGGGCCTCGGATTATTGATGTCAGCGCAGGACCAATGAGTGGGGGGACGAGGCTGGAGGACCAGGATGTGCCAGTTGGTCCTTCAACCAATCGGAGTGAATGAGGGGCGGGACAATACTTTACCACCTGATAAACCTCACTGACAGCACAGTGTGTGTTGTGGCCAAGGCATTGGAAATGTGTGAAGGTGCAGGGCAGGGGAAAGGAAAGACATATTGACCAGGAAGAGAAGGGAATTTTCAAGGTATGGGATGAGAGGTTTTACAGAACTTAGTGCACATTGTAAAACACAAATTTGAAAATCCCAAATGCTGCAACACTTTCCCTCCCTGTAATGCATTTAGCACTGCCTGAAATATCAGCTGTGTTTCTCCTTCCACAGATCCCAATGATCAATGCCAAAGCCCCATTGCCTGTGGAGAAGGTGATGTTTGACTTCCCTGTACAGCTACAGTTCGTGTGGTGAAATTGCTCCCACAATGTGGTTGGGTAAGTGCTGTTATAGATTATTCACTCAGCGACAGTGAAGAGTTGACAATGTATGTGCAAATCAACAACAGTTTGTTTTTTTTTATCATGTTTATAATTCCACAGAAATACTATTGAGAGCTTCTGACATAAGGCCACAGATGGGGATATTAGGTCAGGTTATCAAAAGAATTGCCAAATAAGCAGGTTTTCAGGAATAAAGGAGGAAAGCAGGTCTGAGAGGGTTAGGGTGGGAATTCCAGACCATGTTGCCTTGGCAACAGTAGAAACAGCCAGATAGGTGAAGCAATGAAAAAAAAATCGTTGGGAGTCTGAAAGAAAATGAGTTGTCGGGATCTCACAGGTTGTGTGGTGCAGGGAGACAGGGATGTTCACAGCCAGGAATTACATCAAGGGTGAGAATTTTAAATTGTTGCTTGTTAATAGGAGCCTTTTGATGGATCAACAAGTTTTGGTACAAGTGAGAACTTAGACAGTCGAGTTTTAGATACTCTTGAGATTGCATGTAAGTTGAATGTGGGAGGCTGGCCAGGAGTGTGTTTGGGTAATGAAGTCTGGAGATAACACAGGGATGGGCGAGTGTTTCAGTAAATGAGCTGAGACTAGGGTGGGGTTGGGTGATTTCACGGATGTAGGAATAGTGCTTTTGGAGTAGGGCTGCTCCTCCTCATAACTCCCCCTCACCAAATCACAGAAAATGTGCCTTTTTCTATCTGTCTGTCTTTTCTGGTTATGTCCTTCTCTCCCGTTCTGCTACAAACTAATATTTGACCTCACCATTGTTGTAAAAACCTACTCCATCCCGACTCTCCCTTTCCTTTCTGAATTCCTTGTAATGTTCCAATACTGGCAACACCCTAGTAAAACTTTTCTGAACTCTTGCAATTTCCCAACATCTTTCCTAAAGCAGGGAGACTGGTGAATGGAAAAATAAAAACAATTTCCTGACAATTCATAAATTGAACAACAATTACAAATTCACTTTGATTAAAGGACAGAGTAATACTTAGGTGAATCACAACATTTAGTTACAAAGTAGGTAACCAGCTGACTGACAAGTAATAGGTGGGAGCATTTGTTAGTTTACTGAAGAAGATATCAACGTTATTTCAAATTTATAGCATGAGAGAATAATGTTTAATGTGTTTCAATTGTTTGGACTTGCCCTTTGTAACAAAAAAAAATCAATCACATTACTTAAACATCGTAATCTTTAATTCTGCAACATTTTCAAATATTCTCCAGGAACTTATAAGCAACAGAATTAGATACAGGTATCACCACTATCAGAAAGTATAGCGTTATTATGAAACCTTTCACAAGCTGTTAATGCATAAATCGAAGAAGCATTAATTTATATGGGAAACATACCCCCCCCCCCCACCTTTTTCGTTAAAGTGAAAATCCTCTTCAGATTTCTCTCAGTTAGAGAAACTAGGGACAACTGTAAGTCTTTTGTAAAAGCAAAGTGGCTAAAGCGAACTTTCCAAAAATGGGGGATTCCCGTACATATATTTCTTGGTAACCTGACACAAATAAGCATCAGATTTGTGATTATTGATATTACATATAAAAGCAGATCTAATGTTGGATTGAAAAGCAATTCAGTCTGCGCTTAGCTACTCTCTAATCAACATTCAGAGCAGCTCTTGATATATTTCTGTTGAAGGTGTGACCTGAAACCATCCATCAGGTCTAGTAATAGAGACACTTCCACAGCCTCACAAGCTGCTTTCATAATGTTCCCACTCAGCACGGCGGAACTGCAATATTATGTTTAATGTGGTTAATCAAATGAAAACTAATCAGCTGTTTTATTGTTGTAATTTAAATGGGAATTAATTCGGTAGTTTCTGTGTGTAATGGACTGGAAATTAAACTATTTTACAATAACAATAGAGTAAAAGAATGATGGTCGTAAATAAACAGGAATCTCATGACAATTCTTTGAAAGACAAATTGACAAAACTGCGTGATCATTGTACTTTGAATGACTGATGCATTTTTAAATCAATGTGAATATTCAGCTGAAGACAATTTCCCTTCCTTTCAACAAAGTACAGCTTCCACAATTTCAAAATGAACAGTCATTGAAAAAGGAAGGAACAAGCAGATGATAATGCTATTTTCTGTACGTAAACGTGCGATGAATTTTAAGTAAGTTTTATATATGTAAAAAGGAAACTCTTATTGTGATTCGAAATACAATAAATGTTAGCATGAAGTGAAATATAATGAAATCAATTCAACTGTGTTTTCTCAGTTAAAATACAGTTCAATATTCAAAGTAATCGAGTGATTGTACACTGCAACATCTTTACATTAATTCAGTGCTGAGACATAATTCCATATTTATACCCCTAATAGTGAAGCAAACTTGTGCCAGGAGTCAGAGGGGGTAGGGGAGGTCCTTAATGATTACTTTGCTTCAGTATTCATGAGTGAGTGTGAACTTGTCCTTTGTGAGGACAGCGTGAAACAGGCTGGAATGCCCGAACCAGTTGATGTTAAGATGGAGAATGTGCTGAACATATTGAAAAATCATGGTGATAGATAAGACTCCTGGGCCAGAAAGGATATATTAGAATTGTAATGGAAAATGAGGGAAGGGATTACTGTGTTTTGGTGACGGTCTTTGCATCCTCATTGTCCACCGGAGTCCTACCAGATGATTGGATGGTGGCAAACATTATTCCCTTATGCAAGAAAGGCAATTGAGATAATCCTGGGAATCATCGATGAGTCAGTCTCACATCAGTTGTGGACAAATTATCGGAGAGGATTCTGAGAGACAGGATTTATGATTATTTGGAAAAGCATAGATTGATTAGAGATGGTCAGCATGGCTTTGTGAGCGGCAGGTTATGCCTCACAAACCTTATGGAATTATTTGAGGATGTGACAAACACGTTTGTGAGGACAGAGCAGTGGATGTGGTGTATCTGGATTTTAGCAAGGTGTTTGATAATGTTCCCCATGGAAGGCTCATTCACAAAGTAATGAGGCATAGGATACAGGGTTATCCTGATATCATGATTCAATGTTGAGACGTTTGTGTCAGAGACTGCAAGGGGGTGACTGAGAAAGAAATAATAAAAAGCAGAAAGGAAAGGAACTGGTGAGCAGAGGAGCTCCAAATGTAGTTTCTCACCCTGCCAGCATCGTATTGGGTGAGCTAGAAAACAGACTAGTCAACCAACAGCCTTACACAGTCATACACGCAGAATCATATCTTACAATGTCCCAGGCACCACCATCACCATCCCTGTATATCCTGTCCCACCAGCAGGACATGGATGTAACTGAAATGCTGGAACATGCAGGGCTATGGACTAAGGCCTGCAGAATAGGATCAATGTGATTTATTTGACATTTCTCCAGAATATTAAACTCCAGTCCAATTAGAAAATTTATTAACATCATCATCAGACTTGAACTCCAAATGTCAGATAAGAAATATCAGAAAGTTACAGCACAGATCACGGCCACTTGGCCCATCCTATATGTGTTGCTTATAATAGAACTACCCAGACTTTAAAACGTTCTGTACTCACCAACGAAAGCAACAATTTCAGACTGTGAACTCTGCTGTCTATATTGTTATAATCTGTTTTTCCAAAGTATTTCTTTGACAGCTGCATGTCTTGTTTCCTGGTTTCTTTCCCAGCCCTAACTCCATTCCCTGTGGCCTTGAGGAACCACCATTTCTGCTGTTTAATCTCTCCCCCCTTCCCCCTTGTGACAGACTGTCTTTTTGTCCCTGTCTGACCACCACCTTCCTCACAACCTGTTACATTTCTGATGGTTCCCAGGCCTCTTTAACTTTCACTGTGTCCCCTGGGTCAGTAGCACGAGTTTTGAATTCTCTTTCCCCAGAATAATTGGAAATCTTTCTGGTTGCAGATTCCTCCAGATTTTATTTTAAAAAACAGAGCATTTGTGTCAGAGTCAAATATTCGTGAGCCTTCATCCACAATTCCGAGCATTTGGATGTAATCTGTGACCCTCCCACAGATGTGCAGGCCGTGCTAACATGGCCTGTAGTGTGCAGGTTCAGCCGGTTGGGTTAGCCATGGCAAATGTGGGGTTATGGAGGCAGGGTGGGAAAGCAGGTCATTGCAGCTTCGAAGGATCGAATAGCCTCTTTCTGCACCTGTGACTCTAACTAGTTGTGATTGTCGTCACGTTTTCCTCATGCCAGGTTCTTTCAGCTCATGTACACATGCTGCCTCTATGTTTCTGTGGGTGCTCACTCAATGCTTTTCTTCTGTTTTACAGCAAATTCACACTGTGTATGTGAGGGTGAGAATGAATTAGTAAATACAAATACTCCAACCGAAACCCCTCACAGGTCAGGAACTGTTTCTGCTGCTGGCATCACTCACAAGGAACAGAAAAATAATAAAGGATTCATCCCAAATCTTACAGGAACATAGAGATTATAATTACCAGGAAAGGCTGAACAACTCAAGAAAAGAGGAGGCTGAGGGACAACCTGTCATAAGTAGGAAGCTTTGTTTTTATGGGCTCAGAGATTTGAGGTTGGAATCATTGGGTCTGGAGCATGTTTCATTGCCCCAGGTCAAAGGTGCTATCTAAATGTGTATCTTTCTTTTGTCTTTCTTCTGTGTTAACAATCAGATGGACAGGTCAATGTCTGAGTATCTTACCAAATCCCTCATTAAATCTGTCTCCCCCCACAAACTCAGGTGCCTCACCATTCACTGGGTCACAGAGAAACTCTGCTGTTACAATGTGAACTGTCTTTGCTGTCGCCTCTCCTCGTAGTTCTGCCTAATCCCCACTTCCCTTCATTAAATCCCAGCTGCCTGTAGTCCATCCACATGGGAATGTTGAAGAGCATGGCAGGAAAATGGATTGAAATCGAGAGTTCAATAGCCAGAATGAGAGAGGAAGGAGGAAATAAATGGGTTTTGTGGATCCCAGGGGATACAGACTCCGGGCTGAGTCCTTTGTGAGCATTCCCGCAGTAATATGAGACAGCATTCCATGATGAGAGTTAAACACGGATGGCAGGTAAGGGAGCCACTGAACATGAGCAGGTTTAGTTCAAACACAGGAGGTTTGTTCAGTCAGTAACAGTGTGTTAGACATGGAGGTGAAGTGAGCAGTGAGGGGAAATGTTACCACAAGCTGCAGATGGACAACTTTCATTGGAAGAGGAGGAGACCTTTCAGCCCCTCAACCATGCACTGCAATTCAATAGATCATGGCTGATTTGTGGCCTAACTTGCAGTTTTCAAAACCCTCTAAATTCCTCGATAAAATCCTCTGCAACAGACAAGATGAATATTGAAAAACTAACCATCTGCAAATGCAGGGAAATCAGAAACAAAAACAAACATTGCTGGGGAAAGTTCAACAGAACTGTCAGCATCTGTGGAGAGTGAACCTTTGTGTCAAGTGACCGGTCAGGTGACCAGCTGCAGCTGACCATTCTGCCTTTTCTGTAACACTCTCTGGAACAGGTTCTGGTGTGGGGGGAATGAGATTGTCAATAACAACTGAGGAAACAGGAGGACATACTCAATCAGAATAAAACCCATTTTGGTCTTTCACTTTTAATTCAACTGCAAAAATTATTCATTATTATTTCCGAAATAGGATAATAGACCAGAAAGCAACTCTTCATGTCATTGGGCCTGGGAAACTGTGGTAATTCTGGCCTGGTCCAGCCGACATGTGAATCCAGACCCTGAATAATGGGGTTGACTCTGAACCATCTCCTGCGCAGTCAGAATGGATGACAAATGCTGGCCCAGCAAGTGATGCCGTGATCCCATGAACAAACAAAATAAATCCAATGGCTGTGGTTACTTGTGAACTCGCCAGTGTTTCATCAAGCTGGATGTCTGAGTGAACTGCTTCCCACACTCAGAGCAGGTGAATGGCCTCTCCCCAGTGTGTATTCACTGGAGTACAGTGAGGCTGGATGGTGTCCTGAACCCAGTCCCACAGTGAGAGCACCTGAATGGTCTCCTGTTACTGGGTGAGATGATATTCACCATCCCAGGGGATACTGGGTAAAGATACCTCCAACAGGGGTCTCGTGAGAATAGATCAGGCCAAACTGTTCGCATGCATGAAAGAATCAATAATGAGCAGGCACCGATGTAGAGGGATTGACAAAAGAAGCACATGTGACATGAGACAAAACGTTTTCATGCAGAAAAATGTTTATGGTCAGGAATGCACTGCCAAAGAGTGTGGTGGAGTCAGGTACAATGAAGAGAATAGAATTGAACAGTTACTGGAAGAGGACGAATGGGAAGGTTTATGGGGTAAAGGTAGAAGAATAGCATTCGGTGAGGTGATCCTTTGGAGAGCTGATGAGGCAAACCACCTCATTTTGCGCAGTAATAATTCTGTGAACATTTCATTCTAAGCCCTCTGAGGAAATATCATTTCAGGGTTTGTAAGGAGGTCAGATTGAATGAGGGTGTCGGTGAACAAAAGTGAGACACAGACACAGAGGGGTTTTGGGATGGATTGAATCAAATGTTATCAATTTGCAGTGCCCACAACACTACAGCAGTTACAAACGGGAGTGATCAAGAGAGTGGAATTAGAGCAGCAAATACATCTTAAACATTGATACAACTAAAGGGGATGCTGGGTAACATACTGCAGTTAGTGCTGGTTTCATTCCAGATACACCAGCCAGGGAGCACATCCTTCCTGTATCTGTCCTATCGAGCTCTTGAAGAATTTTGTTCATTTCAAGTGTTTCATTTTAGATACTTCAGAGAAGACAGTTTCACGCTCTTCAATCTCTCCAGCCAGAGCGATGCTGTCATCAGAATTCCAGTCACTGGTGCATGTTACTGGCTGTTTCATGGACTGGAAATGGCAATTGAGAGTGTAAGGTTACTGTATAAAATATCTTCAGTTGTATTGCCAGATACATGAAAAAAAACACAACTTACAGGCATTGAGTGTCAGAGCACTTCCTGTTGTGAGGACACCCTGTTCAGATACAATTTATTGATAACTGTTAGAATTGACCTGCACTGGCTCCGTAGAAGTGGTGAGAACATTATAACTGTCATTGGAGCAGGGAACAAATTTCCCATGGGTTAAAACTTTCAAATGATAGAATAGGTGTGGGTTCTTCTGGTAAAGTGCGCAGTTATTCAAAATGTTCCTAATTTACTTTCGGAAACAGGTAAGAGAAAGGCACATTACGGAGGTCATTGCATTAGTCCCAATTTAGCAATTCAGGAGAACTGAAGGGAGAGCTGGTGTTGGGAGTTGTAGTAATGATAGGGAGAGAGAGAGTTCCCAGCTGGGAAACTCAGCTTTCACATCACATCAACTGCAGAGTCATCCAATTCCGCAGGTCCTGATCCTTATCGGTAATATGGAAAGGGAAAGCAGCATTCCCAACCCAGAGAAATCATTCCCATGTTTCGCATGTGGTCGAATATTTAACCGGTCATGTGATCTGGGAAGACACCATTATGACGGGACCAGGGCGAGGGTGTGCAAATATGGGGATTATGGGAAGGAATTTACCTCCCCATCCCAGTGGGACACTCACCAACACAGTCACACTGCGAAGAGGCCACTCACCTGCCTCATGTATGGGAAAGGGTTTACTCGATCTTACAATCTGCTGAGGCACCAGAGATAGCACAGTGGGTTTAGACCCTACACCTGCTCAATGTGCGATAAAGGATTCATTCAAATCTCCCACCTGCAGAGACATCAGTGCATTGTCATCGGGGAGAGGTCTTTCACCTGCCCAGTGTGTGGGAAAGGATACACTTAGTGACCTGCTGAAACACCAGCGAGCTCACTATGCGGAAAGGCCATTCACTTGTTCCCAGTGTGGGGAGAGATTCACTCAAATGCACCACTTGCTGAGACCCCAGTGAGCCCACTCAGGGGAGAGGCCATTCAGATGGTCAATGTCGCTCTGGGCAATAAGTATCCACAAACAGCAATGTGATAATAAGCAATGATCATATGTTTTGATTTAAATTATGATCGTAGCACTGCTGCTTCACAGCACCACGTACTAGGTTAGAGACCAGCCTTGGTCAATGTGGAGTTCCCACATTCTCCCCATGATAATATGGGTCCCCGCCAGGTGGTCCGCTTTCCTCCCACAGTCCAAAGATGTGCAGGTTAGGTGGACCAGTCGTGCTAAATTGTCCACAGTGTCCAGGATTGTGCAGACTAGGTGGACCAGCCATGGGAAATGCAGTATTACAGGGATGGAGTGCTCTGGCGTGATGTTCTTCAGATGGTCAGTGGGGTTTGATGGGCCAATGCTCTCCTTCCACACTGTCAGGATTCTATTCTATGATTGAGGATAAATGCTACACAGCAGGGTGTCCTTGGAGAAGGAGCATGTGGTGTGTATCAATGCCCTCGATGCCTTCAGATAGAGGTGGGCACCACAGGGGATACATTGCTTTATTTCCGCCGCTGCCCCCTCCCCCCCCCAACTCTACTTTGATTGAGTCCCTTCCCACTCTGTCACTTGTAATGGTTTGCTTTGCACGTCATGGGCCTTGTTTATAAATATTCAATTAGTTACACGGGTGGTTTACTGCGGGTGATTAACCAAAAGCAAAATGGCGTAATGATGATTTTGATGGTGGGAAGGTTGCTGTGATAACACTTCTGAGTAGGAGAAATAGGGGAAAAAGAACACTTCACAACACTCAGAACGAGAACTGAAAAGCAGTTAAATCACACCAAAGGTTCAGACAGGGTGGGAATATTTCCCTGTTGTTTGAGCAGCTGGAAAATAATGGTGTCCAGGAATAGACAGGAATTTGTTCTATAGGGAATTTTTATTTTAAAAACTATTATATTCAGATAGTTTCATTTCTTTTACTTTTATTTTTTGTGGACTAAACTTTGTTTTTATTTTGTTAAATTTGCAAACCTTAAAATTTAAAATCGTTAAATAAAATCCATCAAACCATCCCTCATTGAAAACTGTTGTGGAAGTGCAATCTCCTGGAGAATCCCTGCCCACTTCTTCCTACCCAGGCTCCATGGCTATATACATACCTGGGAGATAGCAGCAGGAGGAGACCATTCAGCCTTTTAATCCTGCTCCACCATTCAATGGGAAACAGCAGACCATCCAGCTCAGTCTCCTGTTCCTGCTGTGCTCCAATCCCCTTTCATGACTCTACCTCAAAGAACTATATCTAAGTCCTCCTTTGGTTTCACTGCCTTTTGTTCCAGTGACATTGCGGTGTTACTGTGTGGGTGTAGGCAGGGGTAATGTGATGGTGCTGCCTCCTGGAGGATACACTCAGCGTCCCTCATCATCCTGCAGTAACATCAACTGGGGTTCAGAGATAGAAGCCATTTACAGGATATGGGTATCACTGGCTCAGCCAGCATTTATTCCCCATCTCTAGTTACCCTTGAGAAGATGGTAGTGAGCTGCTGTCTTGAACCATTCACAGTCCATTTGGTGCAGATAGACCAACAATGCTGGGAGGGACAGGGTTGCTGGATTTTGGCCGAGTCATTCTCCATCTTTGGTTCTTCAAATGCTGGTTAACTTAATCACAATCTGCACGAGTTTGAGATTTCAGTCTGCAAACCTTCACGATCTAGTACCCTGTATAAAGGAATATGTACAGGTTAGAAATTCAGAACAGACAATTCTAGTTTCTCTGGAGTATCTTTTTCCCCTTTCTTCCCCCAACGCTGTAACCCTCCAGCCCACTTCCTCTCTCCCACCATTCTGACTCTGCTACCCCCTAGTGTACACCCTCCCCATTCTCATGGAGTTACTGATAAACAGATCCATGTCACCACTTCCCGTCCCTGGTTAGACTCTGCACCCTTTCTGGGTTCACTTCCTTTCCCTTCAGTTGCTGCAAGTCAATAATGTAACAGCAGAATGAATCAAAAGGAAACAGAAAGGGAGGTGGCAGATCCTGGACAGAAGAGGAACCTTCAGTCTGGGAGAATGGGTCAGATCCTTCTTTGTTTCCCATTGGTCGATGCCCAGTGTTATGACGAGTTGGGGATGGCCTTTGGCCCCACGTGGGTGTAGTGACACTTTGACCCCCCGCCCCCCCAACCGATATGTTCCTCCTCCAGCCAGTCACAGTGTGAAGTACTTTCCGCTAGTTACCCCAAAGCACATGCTCCAAAATCGGCCCACATTCTGTACATTTACAGTGCCAGGCTTCCACACAGACGTGTGGTTCCCACCTCAGGGATTGTGGGAGTTGTAGTCCCCATGAAGCCACTGGTTTCCTGTCTCTGGAAAGTGAATGAAAAGTGTGGGGTGGAAGGTGTTGGGTATAGGATCCCCATTCAGACAGACAGGACATATGGACTGTCACTGGGTTTTACTGAGACATCTGCTTCCACAAACTGATTTCTGATGTAAAGAACACAGATTCAGCCAATTGCGGGGCGGGGAGGTTAATAAGGGGGAGTAGAGTTTAAGCAGAGGTGGCTCAGTGGCGAGCACCACTGCCTCACAGCGTCAGGGACCCGGGTTTGATTCCAGCCTTAGGTGACTGTGTGGAGTTTACACGTTCTCCCCATGTCTGCGTGGGTTTCCTCTGGGTGCTCCAGTTTCCTCCCACAGTCCAAATATGTGCAGGTTAGGTGGGTTGGCCAAACTAAATTGCCACAGTGTCCATGTATGTGCCAGTTAAGCCATTAACCATGGGAAATGCATGGTTACAGGGAATGGGTGGGTCTGAATGGGATGCTCATCATAGGGCTGGTGTGGACTCGGTGGATGAATACCCTGTTTCTGCACAATGGGGATTCTATCCTATTCTCAGGAAGAAGAATGTGCTTATCTCAATGTGTTGTGAATCTGTGGAATTCCCTATTCAAAATGCGGTGGATGCCAGGACAATGAGCAGATTTAATGAAGAGATACAGATGTTGAATTTGCAATGAGATGAAGGAGGAGAGAGAGAAGGTGGGAAAATCCAGCTGAGACCGAGGTGAGCTCAATCATCATCGAAAGGCTACACCGCCTCTCCTGTGCCCAGTGCTCATCTTCTTACGGTAATAACAGGAAAGCTGAATCCAAAACTCACCACCTTCACCCAAGGAGTTTTTCGGAAAACGTAGGATAATCTGGTGGATTAGTGTTCCAAACTTAGATAGTGAGGACGCATGTAGGAGATAATGATTTTGCAATTTTAAACTGAGGGGAGATAGTGATTTATGATTTTAGACTGTGTCGTTCATTCACACCGTCCAGAATACTCTGTTGTGAATATCCATCCTGTACTTTATTACAAAGTTAAGGTCACTGATAATGAAAACCAAAACACCCAGGAAACATCCCCTCACCTTGTAATCTGATAAAAGACTTGTGACAAGTAAGGATGAATTTAGAATACAGATGGAAAGCGGGAAGATTAAATCCAGTCCCAAAATCCTGTGCTTAAACAAAGGAGACTACCATAGGATGAGACAGGAGTTGGCTAATGTAAACTGGAAGCAAAGAGTTTACGATGGGGTAGTTGACAGCCAGTGGAGAAATATCAAAGCAATTTTTCAAAGTGCTTAGCAAAAGTTTATATCAGTGAAATGGAAGGACTGTAGGAAAAGGAGTAATCTGCCATGAGTGGCTAAGGAAATAAGGGAGTCTATCAAATTGTAATAGAAGGCATATAAATTGGCAATGATCAGCGAGAAACTAGGAGATTAGAAAAACTTTAAAGATCAACAGAAAGCTAGATGGGACTGGGGATAAAAATTGACGAGTAGCTAACCCGAGGGCCAGAATAGCATACTGCTAGAGGGGAACATGTGGCCTCTGTAATTATTGAAGTACTTAACTGAAGAAGTCTGTTATCATAGAAGTAGACCTGATAAAGTTAAAAATTACACCGTGCTCGGAAAGCTAGTGCTTCCAAAAAAACCTGCTGGACTATAATCTGGTGTTGTGAGATTTATAACTTTGTCCACCCCACTCCAACACCGTCTCCTCCACATCAGAATCCTGACAGACAATCCCACTGAAACTGAAGCGCCTGTCAGGTATGGAAATGAGCCACGGGGGGTGGGGGGGGGAGGGATGCGATGTTAAAACACAATGTGCTGAATTGAACTAGACCTTTTTAACTGCCGTTGCCATGGAGATAATCCTGATAAACAGCCTCCATTCAAAGCTACAAACTTTGGTAACATGGACTTGGCTGTGTCGCAGTAATTTTTCCAGACACACTGACATTTGAAATCTTTTTCACGGACAGAATACACACCTTTCCTTCCAGATGAAAAGGCCAATGATATTCAGGTCGGCACGGATCCAGTAACCATCAGGTCTGAACATGAAGCTCAATTTGAATTTCTCATTCACAAATCCACCCTTTCAGTACCCTACAACAGAGAAAACAACTCACCACTGTTAATACAGGATGGAACTTTATAAGATAATGATAGTATTAAATTGTAGTTTCCTTGTTCCCCCCAAAGCTTTAAATCTCAGTCTCACAATTTCTCTCTCTTGTTAACTGAAGACCAAACCAATCTCCTCACTCCTTTCCTCCACACCCAGTTTTCACAATCTCTCTCCTCTCCTTGAATTCAGTTACCTAGCTCTTGTCTGCAGACTAAGAACCAAATCAATGATTCTGACTCAGAGCATCCCGCGTGTTGGTGAATCCTCCCACCAGGTCCTCGGGTTTCCTTCCTACTCGGAATCACATTGGAGAAAAATCAATCTGGAACCTCCCATTTATATTCCCCACCTCCACCCTCTGATGAGAACCATCCTGCACACACTGCATCCTGCACACTGGCAAAATCATATCTGGTTGAACTGAAATGAAGCAAGTTAGAACTCTAATTGCATGCCCATCCATGTCCCTTTCCATAACATTCCTGAATTTTCATAAAATGTGTTCTGTTAACTTTCTGCAAAATCCTCCCCCAGTGAAATAGATTACCTCAGAGTACAAGGCATCTGGATCACGTGGGCAAATGGGCTGAGGAGTTCAATTTAGAAAAACATGCGTGGTGTTGCATTTTGGAAAAGCAAACCTTAGCAGGACGCGTACAGTTAATAGTAAGTTCCTGGGGAGTGCTGCTAAACAAAGACCTTGTTATGCAGCTTCATAGTTCCTTGATAGTAAAGTCGCAGGTAGATAAGATAGTGAAGGTGGCAGTTGGTCTGCTTGCCTTTATTGGTCAGAGTGTTTAGTATAGGGGTTGGGAGGTCATAATGTGGCTGTACAGGACATTGATTCGGCAACTTTTGGAATATTCCATGCAATTCTGGTCTTCCGATCAGAAGAATGTTCTCAAACTTGAAATAGGTCAGAAAGGTATTACAAGGATGTTGCCAGGAGTTTTACCTGGAGTGTCGGAAACTGAGGGGTGACCTTCGAATACTTAGAATACTACATTCAATTCTCGTCTCCCTGATTTCAGAAAGATGTTACGACAATAAACTCAACCTCAATAACAAGGTCCTGGGAAATGTTGACGAATAAACAGACCGTGCAGTGTGGGTTGATAGTTCCTTGAAAGTGGGGTTGAAGGTAGACAGGTCGGTGAAGGTGGTGTTTGTAATGCTAGCTGTTATTGGGCAGTACATTGAGGATAGGAGTTGGGAGATCATGTTTCGGTTGTACAGTTTATTGGCTCGGCCACTTTTGGAATTTCCATACTGCTTTCAATTCCAGTCTCCCTGCTATAGGATGGATATTGGGAAACTTGAAAGAATTCAGAAAAGATTTACAAGGGTCTTGCCAGGATTGGAACATTAGAACCATAGGGAGAGGCTGAATAGGCTGAGGCTATTTTCCCTGGATCACTGGACGCTTGAGGTGGCATTGTAGAATTTCATAAAACTATGAGGAGCAACGATAGGGTGACTAGTCATGGTTTCTTTTTTACCCCAGGGTATGGGAATCTAAAAGTAGACAGCATAGGTTTAACATGAGAGGGGAAAGACTTCAAGGGGATTTGGAGGCTTTGGAGAGGGTGAAAACAGGTTTACCAGGATGTTGTCTGGATTGGGAGAGGCTGGAAAAACTTTTGTCTTTGGCAAGTCAGTAGCTGCGGGGTAACCCGAGAGGCACAGACAGAGTGAATAATGTGAGTTTTTTTCCAAGGTGGAAGTGACAAATTTTAGAGCCACACATTTAAGAGGAGAGGGGGCAGTTTAAAGGAAATGAAAACCAAAACAACTGCAGATGCTGTAAACCAGGAAGAGAAACAGAGGTTTCTGAAACAGCTCAGCAGGTCCAGCAGCATCTGTGAAGAGAAATTAGAGTTAACGTATCTGAGGAAGGGGGACCAGTCCCGAAACATTAACTCATTTTTCTTCACAGATGCTGCATGACCTGCTGGGCATTTCCAACGATATTTGTGCAGGTTTAAAGGGAGTTATGTCAGGCAAGTTTCTTAAGCAGAAGGTGGTAGTTGACTAGAATGTACTCTCCTGGGAGATGGTAAAAGCAGGAACAATCACAATGTTTTTGAGGCATTTGGGCAGACATAAGCAGGCATGGGGTGGCAGGGATATGGATCATGTACAGGCAGATGGAATTAGTTTGGAATGGCATCATGATCCACACAGACACGGTGGGCCGATTATTCTGGTGCTGTAACTGTTACGTTTTCCAAAGGGAAGAATGTCTTTTGAAGAAGTAACAAAGGATTGATGAGGGCAGAGCGATGGACATGATCTACGTGGACTTCAGTAAGGTGTTCCGCAAGGCTCCTCATGGGAGACTGGTTAGCAAGGTTAGATCTCATGGAATACAGAGGAAACCATCCATTTGGATACAGAACTGACTCAAAAGGTAGAAGACAGAGGGGTGGAGGGCTGCTTTGCAGACTTGAGGCCTGTGACCAGTGGAGTGTCACAACGATCGTTGTTTGATCCACTACTTTTCGTCATTTATATAAATGACTGGAATGCTAACATAGGAGGTATGGTTAGTAAGTTTGCAGATCACACCAACATTGGAGGTGTAATAGACAGTGAAAAAGATTACCTCAGAGTACAATGGGAACTTGATCAGATGGGCGGATGGGCTGAGGAGTGGCAGATGGAGTTTAATTTAGAAAAATGTGAGGTGCTACAGTAGGGACTTATCCACTTAATGATAAGGTCCTCGGGAGCATTGCTGAACAAAGACACCTCGGAGGGCAGATTCATCGCTTCTTGAAAGTGGAGTCGCAGGTAGATAGAATAGTGAAGGCAGCATTTGGTATGATTTCCTTTATTGGTCAAAGCATTGAGTACAGGAGTTAGGAGATCATATTGCGGCTGCACGGGACATTGCTTAGGCCACTGTTGGAATAATCCATACAATTCTGGTTGCCTTCCTATCAAAAAAATATTGGGAAACTTGAAAGGGGTCAGAAAAGAATTTCAAGGATGTTCCCAGGACTGGAGGATTTGAGCTACCAGGAGAAGTTGAATAGGCTGTGTTCCCTGGAGCGTCAGAGGCTTGCAAAATCGAGATTTGCAAAATCATGAGAGGCATGGATAGGGGAAATACACAAGTTCAGATGGTTGGCATAGTCTCATGGGCCGAATGGCCTGCTTCCACACTGTAGGGATTTGGTCACTGAGTATAGGAATTAGCTACAGTTGTGACTGTACTGGGCATTGGTGAGGCCAGCTTTAGAATACTACATTCAATTCTAATCTCCCTGATTTTGGAAAAAAAATGTTACAATAGGACTCAACCTCATAATAACAAGTTCCTGGGAAGTGTACCAGAACAAAAGCACTGTGCAGAGTGGGTTGATAATGCCTTGAAAGTGGGGTTGAAGGTAGACAGGTCGGTGAAGGTAGTGTTTGGTATGCTAGCTGTTATTGGGCAGTGCATTGAGTATAGGAGTTGGGAGATCATGGTTCGGTTGTACAGTATATTAGCTCGGCCACTTTTGGAATCCCCAGACTGCTTTCCATTCTGGTCTCCCTGCTACAGGAAAGATGTTGGGAAACCTGAACAAGTTCAGCAAAGATTTACAAGGGTGTTCCCAGTATTGGAACATTTGAACCATAGGGAGGGGCTGAGACTATTTTCCCTGGAGCAGGAGATGCTGTGGGATGGCTTTATACAACTTTATATAGTTGTGAGGAGCAACAACATGGTGACTAGTCAGTTTCTTTATTCCCAGGATAGGGGAGTCCAAAAGCAGAGGGCATAGGTTTAAAGTGAGAGGGGAAAGACTTCAAGGGGACCGTAGGGACAACTTGCTTGCTACATGCATAAATGAGCTGGTTGGCATGGACGATAAGGGCAGAGGGTTTGTTTCCATTCTGTACATCTCTGTGACTCTGTTTTACAAAACATGAGGAGAGTTTCAGAAAATATCTGCAAGGCTATTGTTAGGACTGTGGAGTTAAAGGGAAAGGCTGAATAAGCTGGGGCTTTTCCCCAGAGCGTCAGAGACTGATGGGTTACCTTACGGAGAAGCACAGACAGGGTGAATAGCCAAGGTCTTTGTTTCCACCCAGTGTCGGGGAGTTCAAAACTGCAGGGCGTTGGGTTTTAGGTGAGAGGGGAAAGGTTTCAAATGGACCTGAGGGCCAAACGGTTCACTCAGAGGTTGGTGAGCGTATGGAATGAGATGCTATAGGAATGATGAACACAGGCCAAATTAAATTTAAAAGGTGTCTGGAGGGGGACATGAATAGAAAGTGTTCATGTGTGATATAGGCCAACTCTCCCAAATGGAGCTGGATCAGGTTAGGATATCTGGCCGACATGGACGAGTTGGACTGAAGGGCCTGTTTCCGTGCTGGATAACTCTCTGACTCGAAGTGCCTCAGCAAAATGGTGGAAATTCACAATAAAAACAAAACCTGCTGGAGATCCTCAGCGGGTCAGGCAGCGTCTGAAATGGTGACAGATGCAGGAAACATTGCAGCCTGGAAGTAGTGTTGAGATGATCACACCAAGCATTACAATATCGATTACACGCTGAGTGCCAGAACGTGGGACCAGAATAAATAAGTGCTTGATGACCAGCATGAATACAATGGGGATGGAAAGCAGACGTTCTGGGTCAGGACTATTCATCAGGACTGACAAAGAGTCCCGACCCAAAACATCAACTTTCCTGCTCCTCTGATACTGCCTGACCTGCTGCACTTCCCCAGGTCCACATTGTGTACACTCTGACTTCCAGCAATGCCCACATCTTATCCACCCTGGTCATTGTGTTCAGGCCAGGCAGCATCAGTAGTGCTTGGTGTGTCCATCTCAACACTTCTTCAAGTGCACTATCTACCTGCACCTCTACTTTCGAGGAATTATGAACCTGCACTGCAAGGTCTCTTTGTTCAGCAACACTCCCCAGGACCTGACCATTATGTGTATCAGTCCTGCTAAGCTTTGCTTTTCCAAAATGCAGCACCTCACATTTATCTAAATTAAACTCCATCTGCCACTCCTCAGCCCATTTGCCCATCTGATCAAGATCCCATTGTAATCCGAGGTAACATACTCCATTGTCTGCTATGCATTCAATTTTAGTTTCAAATGCTAACTTACTAACTATATCTCATATGTTCACATCCAAATCATTGATATAAATGACAAAAAGCAGAGGGCCCAGCACCGATCCTTGTGGCACTACACTGATCACAGGCCTCCAGTCCAAAAAACAATCTACCTCCACTACCCTCTATCTTCTAACTTTGAGCCAGTTCTGTATCCAAATGGCTAGTTCTCCCGGTATTCTGTGAGATCTCATCTTGCTAACCAGTCTCCCATGGGGAACCTTACCAAACGCCTTACTGAAGTCCATAGAGATCACATCTACCACTCTGCCCTCATCAATCCTCTGAGTTAATTCTTCAAAAACAGCTCAATCAAGTACGAGACACATGATTTCCCACACACAAAGCCATGCCGACTCTCCCAAATCATAGAACATAGACAAGTACAGCACAGAACAGGCCCTTACGTCCACGATGTTATACCGAGATTTAATCCTAATGTAAAACATAGTAACTTAACCTACACACCCCTCAACTCACTGCTATCTATGTGCACGTCCTGCAGTCGCATAAATGTCCCCAATGATTTCGCTTCCACCACCACCACTGGTAACGCATTCCAAGCATTCACAACTCTGTGTAAAAAACTTACTTCGGACGCGTCCTTTATACCTTCCTCCTAATATCTTCATAGTATGACTTCTCAAACAAGTTAATCCTGCCCTGGGGAAAAGTCTCTGTACACCTCTCAGGTCTCCTCTCTTCCTCTTTTTCTCCAGAGAGAAAAGTCCGAGCTTATTCAAACTTTCTTCATACAGGAAGCCTTCCAGTCCAGGAAGCATGCCGGTAAACCTTGTTTGCACCCTCTCCAAAGCCTCTGTACATTTCCTGTAGTATTGAGACCAGGACTGGACACAAACTTCCAAGCGTGGTCTCACCTGGGACTTGTAGAGCTGTAGCAAAACCTCACGGCTCTTAAACTCTATCTCCCTGTTAATGAAAGCCAAAAAAACATTTGCTTTGTTAACAACCCTATCCACTTGGTTGGCAACTTTGAGGGATTTATGTACTTGCACACCCAGATCCCTCTGTTCCTCCACACTGCCAAGAATCCTGTCTTTAATCCTATACTCAGCATTCAAGTTCGCATTTATCCAGCCATTTCTCAGCCCAGCTCTGCATCCTGTCTATGTTACGCTGCAGCCTGCAGTAGCCCTCTATATTATCGGCGACACTTCCAATCTTTGTGTCATCGGCAAATTTACTAAGCTAACCATCAACCTCCTCATCCAAGTCATTTATAAATCCTACAGAGACCCAAGAACGGAGCTCTGCGGGACCCCACTCAACACTGTCCTCCAGACAGAATACTTTCCATCTACAACCACTCTCTGCCTTCTGTCAGCCAGCCAATTCTGAATCCGGATAGCCAAATCTCCCTGTGTCCCATACTTCCTGACTTTATGGATAAGCCTACCATTGGGAACCCGAACAAAAGCCTTGCTGAAATCCATTTATAACACATCCACTGCTCTGCAGTCGTTGACCTGTCTTGACACGTCCTCAAAGAACTCAATAATCACACTATGCTTTGACAAATTGTCATAAATTCTATCCCTCAGAATTATTTCCACAACTTTGCTGACAACAGATGTAAGACTGACTGGTCTGTAATTGCCACCGATTTCCCTATTTCCCTTCTTGAAAAGAGGAACAACATTCGCCTCCTTCTAATTCTCCGGTACGACTCCTGTAGAGTGAGGAGGCAAATATCCTCGCCAGCAGCTTAGCAACCTCCTTTCTCGCTTCCTGGAGCAGCCGAGGATAAATCTGGTCTGGCCATGGGGACTTATCAAGCTTAATGTTTTCCACAATTTCCAGCACATCAATTTCATCAATCTTGATCTGTCCTTGCTTTTCTAAATACATGTAAATCCTGTCCCTCAGGGTACCCTCTAACAACTTGTCTAGCACCGACGTCAGGGTCACGCGTCTGTAGTTCCCGGGATTGTCCAAACCGCCTTCCTTAAACAGTAGCACCACATTAACCAACCCCCAGTCTCCTGGCTCCTCAGCTGTGACTATCAATAATACAAAAATCTCAGCAAGGGGCTCAGCAATCACTTCCCTGGCTTCCTACAGAATTTTAGGGTACACCTGATCAGATCCTGGGGATTTATCCACCTTTATGCGTTTCAAGGTATCCAGTACCACCTTCTGTGTAATATGGACATTTTTCAAGATGTCACCATCTATTTCCCGACATTCCATAACTCCCATGTCCTTCTCCACAGTAAACAATGATGCCAAATACTCGTTTTGTCTCTCTCCCTCCAACCCCATCCTTAACCCCATTCGCCAAAGCTGTATCCTGTCCCCTTTTTACCCTCCTGATTTCCCTCTTCAGTATACTCCTACTGCCTTTATACTCGAAGGATGTTTTGGATTGGAATAAATACAAAATGGTACATCTTGATTTAAAAAAAAGGCATGAGTTACACTCATTAAAAGTCAGGCCATGAGAAGTGATATAGAATAAAGAGACCTCGGTGTTCAGATTTTTGAAGTATGTGTCACATGTAGACAGGGTGGTTAAAAAGGTGTTTAGCACATTTATCTTCATTGCTCAGACCTCAGAGTAGAGGAGTTGGGACGGGATGTTGAGGTTGTACAGGATGTTGGGGAGGCCTCTTCTGGAATACTGTGCCCAGTTCTGGTTGTGCTGTCATGGGAAGGATATTATTAAACTGGAGCGAGTTCAGAAGAGTTTTACCAGTAGGTTAATGGGAATGGATGGTTTGAATTTTAAGCAGAGTCTGGATAGGCTGGGACTTCTTTCACTGGAGCGTAGGAGGCTGAGGGGTGACCTTATTAGAGATTTAGAAAATGCTGAAGACTATCAGTAATGTGAACAACAGGTGCCCTTTCCAGGAGGGGGTGCGATTCAAGACTGGGTATATACATTTTAAAGTGAGAGGAGGAAAGCTTTAAAACGACGTTTGGGATTTTATTTTTTTGTTTTTGCATAGAGAGTGGTTCACGTGTGGAATATACTTGCAGAGGATGTGGAAGCTGTGAATACAATTACAATTTCAGGGTAGCACAGTGGCTCAATGGCTAGCAGGGCTGCCTCACAGCACCAGGGACACAGGTTCAATTCCTGCATTGGGTGGCTGTCCATGTGGAGTTTGGATATTCCTCCCCATGTCAGCGTGTGTTCCTCCAGGTGCTCCCCTTTCTTCCCACAAGCCACAGATATACAGGGTAGGTGAACTGGCCGTGCTAAATTGCCCATCGTGTTCAGGGATGATTGGGTTTAGTGAATTAGTCAGGGGTATATGTAGAGTAAAAAGGGTAGGGGAATGGGATTCTAAAGAGGAAAAAACATTTGGACCCGTATATCGATCGGGAATGCTAGGATGGATTTGGACCAAGTGGAGGCAAATGCGATTAGTTCAGATCAAAATTATGGTCAACACGGACTGGTTGGACCACAGGGTCTGTGTCAGTGCTGTATAACTTTATGACTCTAACGCTCCTACCTCTGTAAATTCCTGTGTGCTCGGAACTCTCCCTGTCAATGCCACCTCATCCAGCCTTACAACTCTTCCATATCTCAATAATTCCTCTCCAGCCTCAAACCCCAAAAATTTCTATCATAAATATCTATCTTTGTAACATCCTCCATCCTCAGAATACTTTCCAACTTTCATGCCCTCCAGATTTATTATCCTCCCTATCTCTAATCCCCTCCCCTCTCTGAAAACTTTGCGATATGTGCCTTTCTTTATTTCCAGCCTCCAGGACACCCAATTTTTATTTCTCACTTGATGATGGCCCTTTCTGATTCCTGAGCTGAGCTTCTGAATTTCATCTTAAAACTCTCCGTCTCACTTACCTCCCAAAAACATCGACCAACCATGTGTCATCTATTCTAGTATCACCTTTTCTGACCTGATGTCCAATGGAGCCTGTCATATTCCTGTCATAAACATCTCAGCTGTATACAGAACAGAAAAATACTCTGGTGATCCATCTGTGAGAAAGGAAACTACCACCGAACTATCCTGATCTATTTTCCAGTACTTGTGGAAAAGTCTCCTCTATCATGGCATCACAAGTGCACACTAAATACATCTTAAATGTTTTTGGGATTTGTGTCTCCCACCCTTACAGACAGTGAGGTTTAGTGCAACTGTTGTTCTATAATGACATTACCCACAGGAACACAGAGCAGCTGGGTCTGTGCAAACCAGAGATCGCCCACACATTGGGAAGGATGGCAGGGTCCCTGAGAGGGGGCACAGGAGATTTACCAGGATGGTTCAAGGCATGGGGGATTTTAGTTGCAGGAACATGGGTGTTAATGGTACAGATCAAGAATATCCATCTACAATAGATGGACTCTCCTTTCTAACCTCTCCCCTTGCCTGGGCTGGGTAACCTTCAGGTTAAACCCACCACCAGACATTTCTCCCTAATGAGAGAGCAGCCCTATGGTCTGGGAGGACAATGCTGCCTTTCCCTTTTACACAGTGATGCCACTGTACCCCGGGGGTGGGGAGAGGGAATGCTGAAGGTGGGGGATGGGACACCACTCAGGCACAGTGCTTTGTCCTGGAGGATGTTCACTTTCTTTAATATTGTTGGGGGCTGCACTGATGCAGGCAAGTGGAGAATGTTCCAACACAATCCTGATGTGTACCTTATAGAGAGCAAACAGACATTGGGGAATCAGGGGTTTGGGGAAACTGAGGTTGTTCTCCTTGTAGCAGAGGAAATTGTGGCTGCCCTGTGACAGAGGGGTTTACAGAAATTATACATTAGAATAATCAACCTTACACTCATCAGCTCATCATAAACTGTTGACAAGACATATATGAAAGACTTGGGGGAGATCTATTGACAGGATGGTTTGATTGAAAGGAGAACTTTTATGCATCAAATAGGAATGAGCTGGAACACAATACTCACAACTAAATGCAAATATCCAGGTCCTGATGAATTGAGTAATTCTGTCAGAGTTTGGTGTTACAAATACTGAGGTTACCATCTGAATGTCCACCTGTAATACAAGTTTATAAAATCCGTCACTGTCAGATCAGGTTAGAAACCCGCACCATCCCCTCCTCCTGGCCCAGGATGACTGGACACATTACCCCTTGTGGAGGTCAGCAGTCAGTTCAGGGGGAAATGTATGTGGGTTTCTATCAGTTTCCATCTTGGGACTTCATGTGACTGAACAGGGCAGATCTTTGACACATGGGAGAGAATGTTCCAAGTGTTAGTGAGATGTGGAGAGCAGGATTTGCTGCTTCTTCTTTCCTTCTGTGCTGCCGCTGTGCCTCATCAATAACACATGGCGGGGGGGGGGGGGGGTGAAAGGCTCATGCAGCTTCAGGGGCAAGTTGTCACCATTCTGACCAAATAGGCAGTAAGCTCCTCCCAGTCATTCCATAGAGTATCCCTTAAAAGACAGCAACTCTGCATGCTTCCCACTGCCCAGTGTTCCCAGGAAAAGTTTAGAAGAATGATGGGGAAAATCTCCTAGGAAAGGCATAACAGTAAAGTTCCAAAAGGATTATAAACAGTTTACACAGAGGGATCCATTGGAGAAGTGGGCAACAAGTTGGCAAATGGAGTATCACTTGGGAAAATGTGAAGTTGTTCATTTTGGAGGAGATAATAAAAAGAACAGAGGACTATTTAATTGGTGGAAACTGTAGAAAGCTGCACCACAAAGGGACCAAGAGGTAAATGTGCAGGAAACAAAGCAAGCTAGCACAAAGTTACACCAGGTCATCAGGAAGGGGAATGGAATATTGCTCCTGATTTCAAGGGATTTGCAGTATAAGAGTTTGAAGTATATACCTGAGAGCAACTTTATACAGTGCGAGTGAGACCACATCTGGAGTAATGAGAAGTTTTGCTCCCTTTATTTAAGGTAATACATCACTTCATCGGAGGCATTCAGAGAAGATTGACTGGGATGATCCTTGGTTTGAAGGGATTCTCTTTTAAGAAAAGGCTGAAGAAGTCGGGACTCTACTCACTCGATTTGGGAAGAATGAGAAGTGAACTCTTTCAAACATATCGGCTTCCTCAGGGGTTTGACAAGGTAAAGACTGACAGGATGTGTCCCAGCATGAGGGAACCTAGAACCAGACTCTGGGTCAGTCGCAGAATCAAGGGTTCTGTTTTAGTTTTGTCAACTTTAATGCAACACCAACACGGGTAAGGGGTTTCAGTAGCAATGGAGCTGGGGCGAGGGGGAGACAAGCAACATTTTACAGATTGGAATTCCTGGTGCTTGTGATTGTGTAGATGTCTGATCAGAAGGTCACCTTGGCGTCAGAATAGGAGAGCAATATTGTGAAGAGTGTAGTTCTGCCTCAGTTCCCAGTGAGAGAGGGGCTCAGCAGTGAGGGAAAGGAATTTGTAACATCAACTGAAGGCAATGGGTTTAACCATTGCAATGTTTCATTGGAGGAAATTGCAGCTAATCGAGTAGTGGGAGCATGGTTAGCAGTTTGATAACAGAATAACAGTGGAGTAATGGAGAGGGATGATGGGGAGGTAGAGCTGGACATTGTCAGTGTACATGTGAAACCTAACAGTGCTTTTGGACGATGTCACTTCCTGGCAGTATGTAGGTGAGAAACTGGAGGGACCAAGGATAGATCCTTGAGGGACACCGAATACAAGGACTTCAGAAAGGAAAGGGAGAGTGGAGATGGAGAAGGATTTTCCAACAACCTTGAAGTAAAATATTAGTTGGTAGCAGAATGTGTGAGCAGGACATAACCAGAAAAGACAGACAGAACAAGGAACAATATCTGTGAATCGGTGAGGGGGAGTGATGATGATGATGATGAGGAGGAGCCTGACTCTACATTCTATTTCTCCATTCGTGAGATCACCCAACCCCACCCTAGTCTCAGCTCATTTACTGAAATACTTGCTCCATCCCTGTGTTATCTCCAGACTCCATTATCCAAACACACTCCTGGCCAGCCTCCCACATTCAACTTACATATAATATCAAGAATATCTAAAACTCTATTGCCCAAGTGCTCGCTTGTTCTATAAGTTGTTGATCCAACAAAAGGCTCCCGTTTACAAGCAACTTAAAATTCTCACTCGATGTAATTCCTGGCTGTGAACATCCCTGTCTCCCTGCACCACACAACCTGTGAGACCTCAACAACTCATTTTCTGTCAGACTCCCAACGATGTGTTTATTCATTGCTTCACCGGATTGGCTGTTTCTACTGTTGCCAAGGCAACACGGTCTGGAATTCCTATCCTAACCCTTTCATATCTGTTTTTCTCCTTTAAGGTATTCCCGAAAACCTGCTTATTTGGCAATTCGCTTTGATCACCTGACCTAATATACCCATCTGTTGCCTAATGTCAGAAATTATCAATAGTATTTCGTGAAATTATAAAAATGATAAAAATACAAACTGTTGTTGATTTGCACATACATTTTCAACTTTTCTCTGTCGCTGAGTGAATAATCTGTAACATCTCTTACCCAACCACATTGTGGGAGCACCTTCACCACACAAACTGCAGCTGTACAAGGAAGTCAAACATCACCCTCTCCCCAGGCAATGGGGCTTTGGCATTAATCACTGGGATCTGTGGAGGGAGAAACACAGTTGATATTTCAGGGAATGAAAATGTTGCAGAATTTGATGGTCAGAAATGGAAGGAAAATGCACTCTTTTGTTGTAAAAAGGAATTATTCACTGGCAAAGTGATTGTGGAAAATTCAGTCCGTTTAGAGAGCAGCACGTTGTCAGGGGTTGGGCAGCAGAGGAAAATTAACTTACAAAAGGTCTGTGAAAGTAACAGTAAAACACTGAACAACCCAAACACCCTGTTTCCCAACACTTTAACTCCCCTTCCCGCTCCACCAAGGACATGCAGGTCCTGGGCCACCTCCACCGCCAAATCCCAGGCATCTGATGCCTGGAGGAAGAACGCCTCATCTTCTGTGTTCGGATCCTCCAACCACATGGGATCAATGTGGATTTCACCAGTTTCCTCATTTCCACTCCCCCCACCTTATCCCAGATCCAGCCTTCCAACTCGGCACCACCTTCTTGTCCATCTTCCTTCCCACCGATTGGCTGCTGCTTGACCTGCTGTGCTTTTCCAGCATCACACTCTGACATTGAAAACACCCTGACTCTGACACTCTGTAAAACCTGCCCTATCACTCCCTGCCAGGCAAAGCTGTGCATGTGTCCCCCTGCAGCTTGCCCCTCACAAAGTTGGCTGCCACACTCATGTCCCATGAATCACTGCCCCCAATAAAGGTGGCGGCGCTCACTCGCACCATTCACCATTTGAAGCATTTTCCCGTTTGCCACAAACACGGTCCTGGGATTTTCAAATTTGTGTTTTCCGATGTGCACTAAGTTCTGTAAAACGTCTCAGCACGTTCCATTAAAATTTCCTTCTCTTCCTGGTCAATATGTCTTTCCTTAACCCTGCCCTGCACCTTCACACATTCCCAATGCCTTGGTCACAACACACACTGTGCTGCCAGTGAAGCTGATCACGTGGTTGCTTATAGCCACGCCCCTCATTCACTCCGATTGGTTGGAGGACCGACAGGCACTGCCTGGTCTTCCAGTCCCAGCCCCATCTTCTTATAAGAGGTATAAGAGTGAGGGTTCATTCCTGTTTCTCCTGATGTCAGACATTAACAACAACTACCTGCATTTTATGGAGCCTTTCACACTGACAATTCTCCTAAAGTGTTTCACGAATGCTGGAAACATTGATTAAAGAGAACAACTTTAAGATACATATTTAAGGAGGACAGAGGGGGTTAGGAAAGATATTCAAGAGTTTTTTTAAGATTAGATTACTTACAGTGTGGAAACAGGCCCTTTGGCCCAACAAGCCCACACCAACCCTCTAATGAGCAACCCACCCAGACCCAATCCCCTACATCTAACACTACGGGCAATTTAGCATGGCCAATTCACCTAATCTGCACACTTTTGGACTGTGGGAGGAAACCGGAGCACCCGGATGAAACCCACACAGACACGGGGAGAATGTGCAAACTCCACACAGACAGTTGCCTGAAGTGGGAATTGAACGCGGGTCTCTGGCGCTGTGATGTAACAGTGCTAACCACTGTGCCGCCCATCTGCAGCTCCAATCGTGGAGTGATGTATGTGGGGAACAGCTTACAACGGAGACAGTTAGTGGTTAACCATAGCTTAACAACCCCATGTCCTAGCCCCCTACCCCACACACTAGGCCTTGTTCTCACAGCCTGTCATTACACACTACCTATGGTTAGCCACTAATAGTCTCCATTAACAGCTAGTCACCCTCCCCCAGCCAGATCGTTATCCACTCCTTTATCCAACCGTTCTTCTCGCTCTATCCCTACCTATCCTTTACTCCTTACATCCTCCCCTAAACCCTACCTTCTGCATATAAACCAACATTTGTTCTCACAGTAACATCAGCTGTGAGGATGGGACACCGGATCTGAAACGTTAACTCTGATTTCTCGTCACAGATGCTGCCAGACCTGCTGAGCTTCTCCAGACCCTCCTGGTTGTTGTTTCTGATTTACAGCATCTGCAGTTCTTTTGGTTTTAATTTACCGGGAGTTTGTAATTCAGGTCCAACAGCCTCTGTCCCAGTCTCTGCTGTCTCTCCCACCCCCACCCAGTGACACTGCACCTGCACAGCTCATGGACAGGTGTCGTCTTGCTGGCCACACCCCTCATTCACTCCCATTGGCTGCAGGACCACACAGACTCTCCTCCCATTGGTCTGGAGCTGCCGTCAATCAAGCCATCCCCCATTGTGAGGTGAGTGGTGGGCTCCTCGCTCTCTCTGCCTTGGGATGAGCTTCATACTTCACAGTGAATGGGGCAGTATCACAGAGCACAGGGGCTGGGGGCTATTCAGCCCATTGAGGCTGTGTGCTCTCCCTCTGGAGATGCTGCAAATCCGTCCCAACTCCCCTCGCATTTACCCACAGCCTCCCAATCTTTCCGTAAAAAGTAAAATTGCAAATCTGTTTGAGAACACCTGCTGAATCTGTGTCCACCCGCTGTTCAGACTGTTCCAGATGCTCAGAATGTACTCAGTAAAATATAGGTCACATATTCACATTATTTTCCATTTAACTTAAAGTAGTTACTAATATTGTGACATTGTTAACAATTCCCCTCTCTCTGCAAATTAAAATATCCTAGAAACAAATCTGCACCTGGTCGAAATCACTGCTTAACCTTCTCAGATCCAAGAATTATCTGTGCTGAGATGTACAGCTCAGAAACAATGGACCAATTCGCCCATGCCAACTAGGAATCCTAAACTAACGGAGTCCCACTTGCCAGCTATTGGTCTGAATTCCTCAAAACCCTTCCTAATCACGTACCCAATCGGATGCCTTTTAAATGTTGTAATTGTATCAGTCTCCACTACTTCATCTGGCAGCTCATTCCATTCACACACCACACTCAGCTTGAAAACGTTGCCCCTTTGATCCCTTTTAAATCTTTTGCCCTCTCAACTTAAACCCACGTGGTCTTGTTTTGGACTCACCTAACCTGGGGGAAAAAAGACCCCAGCTGTTCACCATATCCACACCCCTCGTGATTTTATAAATCTCCCAAACGTCACCTCTCAGTCTTTGATTCTCAAGGGAAATTAACCCCAGCCTATTTAGCCTCTGTGTAGCCCAAATCCTCCAACTGTAGCAAATCTTTGTAAATCTTGTCTGAACCATTTCAAGTTTCACAACATCCTTCTCAGAACAGGAAAATTCGAACTGAAAACGGAATTCCTGAAATGGCTTTATCATAGAACAAAGAACATAGAAAAATACAGCGCAGTACAGGCCCTTTGGCCCTCGATGTTGCGCCGACCCAAGCCCACCTAACCTACACGAGCCCACTATCCTCCATTTGCCTATCCAATGCCCGTTTAAATGCCCATAAAAAGGGAGAGTCCACCACTGCTACTGGCAGGGCATTCCATGAACTCACGACTCGCTGAGTAAAGAATCTACCCCTAACATCTGTCCTATACCTACCTCCCCTTAATTTAAAGCTATGCCCCCTCGTAATAGCTGACTCCATACGTGGAAAAAGGTTCTCATTGTCAAATGTCCTATCCAGCCACAATATGACGTCCCAGCTTCTGTATTCAATGCATTGACCAATAAATATAAGCAAACCAAACACCACCTTCACTACCTGCCAACCTGCGACTCTACATTCAAGGAACAATGTACCTCTTTTTTCAGCAACACTCCCCAGGAACTTACCATTAAATACATTAAGTCCTGTCCTGATTTGCCTTACCAAAATGCAGCAGCTCACATTTGTCTAAATTGAACTCCATCTGCCATTCCTCACTCGAATGGCCCATCTGATCAAGATCCTGTTGTATTCTAAACTAACCTTCTTCACTGTCCACTACACCTACAATTTTGTATTTTCTGTAAACCTACCTCATATATTCACATCCAAGTCATTTATTTAAGGACCCAATATCCATTCCTGCAGCACACTGCTTTTCAGAGACTTCCAGTCCACAAAGCAACCCTTCATCACCACCCACTGTCTCCTACCTTCAAGCCTGTTTTGTATCCAAATAGATAGTTCTCCCTGCATTCCATGTTATCTAACCTTGCTAACCAGTCTGCTCTGTGGAACCTTGTTCAATGCCCATATAGACAATGTCCACAGTCTGTCTTCATCAATCTTCCGAGCACTTCTTCAAAAAAAAACTCAATCAGGTTAGAGTGACAATTTCCCACGCACAAAGCCATGCTGACTCTCTAATCATTCCTTGTCTTTCCAAATACATGTAAATCCTGTCCCTCAGAATCCCTTCCAACAACTTGCCTGCCACTGACTTCAGGCTCACTGTTCTCGTGTTCCTTGGCCTTTTGTTACCACCTTTTTAAAAAAAAAATGGCACCCGTCTTCCAGCACCTCACCTGTCACGGACGATAATACCAATATGTCAGGGAGGGGCCCAGCAATCACTTCCCGAGCTTCCCACAAATTTCTGGAATACACCTGATCAGGTCCCAAGGCTTTATCCACCTTGATGCAATTTAAGACATCCTGAAACTCCTCCTCTGTAACAGACACTTTTCAAGTTCTCACTATTCATTTCTCCAAACTCTCTAGCTTCCACATCCTTCTCCAGTGAAAAAAAGACATGGAATATTAGAGGTGCGAGGTAGGAGCGAAGGACTTCTGGGAAGGTGAGTCTAACTCAGTAGCTGAGAGAGTAGCTCAGACTGAGCTGTCTCAGTCCTCAAGGACATAACTGTTCAAATGGGGTTTGCAGCAGGTGGTGAGGGAACAAGGTACTACATCTTATCGTTATGAATCTACCAGCTGCAAATGCATCTGTCCATGACAGTATCGGTAAGAGCGACCATCACACAGTCCTTTTGGAGACAAAGCCTCGCCATAAAGTTGAGAAAAACCTCCCTTGTGCTGAGTGGTACTATCACCGTGCTAAATGGGACAGATGTAGGAACTCAAACTGGATCTCTCTGAGGCACTGTGGGATAACAACAGCAGCAGAACTGTACTCCAGCACAATCTGTAATCTCATGGGTTTGTACATCCTGCACTCACCCATCACAATGGACAGGAAAGGAGGGCATGCCATGAGCAGCACCAGGCATACCTAAAAATGAAGTGCCAACCTGGTGAAGCTACCAAGCAGGACTATCTGCATATCAAACAGCATCAGCAGCAAGCAACAGAGCTAAGTGATCCTACATCCAATGGAGTGGATCAGGGCTCTGCAGTTCTGCCACACCCAGTTGTGAATGGTAATGGACAATTAAACAACTAGTTGCAGGAAGCACTACAGATATCCCCACCCTTACTGATGGAGGGGTTTCACACATCCATGCAAAAGATAAGATGACAGCATTTGCAGCAATTTTCAGCCAGATGCAAAGTGGGATGATCCATCTCAGCCTTCTCCAGTGGTTCCTAACATCACAGATGTGAGCTTTAAGCCAGTTCGATTTAGTTTGAATAATATCAACAAAATGGTTAAGTAGTGTAAAGGCTTTGGGTCCTGCTAACATTCTGGCAATAATACTGATAGCTTGTGCTCCAGAACTTGCCACCCACCAAGCCACGTACTGCTCCAGCACTGGAATCTACCAACAATGTGGAACATTGCCCAGGGATGTTCAAATAAAAACACAGGGCAAATCCAATCCAGGCAATTTCCCTCCATCAGTCCAACTCGATCAGCAGTAAAGTGATGGAAGTAGTCATTAGCAGGACGACCAAGCAGCAGCTGCTCAGCAACAGCCAGCTGAGTGACACTCATTTTAGGCTCCACCAGGGCCACTCAGCTCCCGATTGTGTTACCGCCTGATTCACAACCTGACAACCAGCTGAATCCCAGAGGTGAGGTGAGGGTGACAGCCCAGTCCCACTCCAACACCACTATTTCTAGCTGATTCTATCCTTGTCTCAGCTCATATACTCTCATCCATCGTGTGTTATCTCCAGACTTAATTATCCAAACACACTCCTGGCCAGCCTCCCAAATTCAACCTCTCTGTAATCTCAAGAAAAATTGAAAACTGTCACCCATGTGCTCACTTCTCCCAAAACATGTTGATCCATCAAAAGGCTCCTATTCATAAGCAACAACAATTTAGAAAACTCACTCTTCATATAATTCCTGGCTGTGATCATCCCTAGCTCCCTTCACCACACATCCTTTGAGACCTCGACAACCCATTTTCTTCGAGACTCCCAATGATTTGTTAATTCATTACTTCAATTGTTTGGCTGATTCTACAGTTGCTAAAGCAACATGTTCTGGAATTTGCAGACAAAACCTCACAGGTCTGCTTTCCACTTTTAAGACATCCCTCAAAACCTACTTTTTGGCAATGCTTTTGGTCACCTGACCAAATATCTCCATCTCTGGCCTCATATCTAAAGTCCTCAATAATATTTTTGTGAAAGCATGATAATAAAACTACAAACTGTTCTTGATTTGGACATTATCTTCAAATCATCACTGTTGCTGTAATGAATAATCTGTAATGTCTCTTACCCAACCACATTGTGGGAGCACCTTCACCACACAAACTGCAGCTGTACAAGAAAGTCAAACATCACCCTCTCCCCAGGCAACAGGGCTTTGGCATTAATCACTGGGATCTGTGGAAGGAGAAACACAGTTGATGTTTCAGGGAGTGCAAAATGAATTACAGGGAATGAAAATGGTGCAGAATTTGATAGTCAGAAATGGAAGGAAAATACACTTGCTTATTGGAAAAAAGAATTCTTGACTGTCAAAAATATTCAAGATAAAAGTAATCTGATAATAGAGCAGCACATGGTCAGGGGCTGGGCCACAGTGAAAAACTCATTTACAAAGGGTCTATAAAAGTAATAATACAGTACTAAACAGACCAAACATACCCCCATGGTTGGAGACTGAGGAAGCTGGACATTGACAAAGTGGTCCTGAGGGAGCCCAGAGGTGAATCAGAGCAGGATTGGCTGCTGTCATCACAATGACTCTGTACCAGAGAGAGGCTGCACATGCGCCTGGCTGCACCTTGCCCCCTACAAAGATGGCGGCTCCGCACGTGTCCAGTGAATCGTTGTCCCGAATAAAGATGGCGGCGCTCACTCAGGCCTGCAGCCGCTGAGGCAATTCCCCATTTACTGCAAACACGGGACTGGGACGTTCACATTTGTGTTTTCCGACATGCACAATTTGTTTGTAAAACCTCTCCGCTCATAGCAACACAGTTTTTCTCCCGTTTCCCTGTTTATTTCTTTCCTTACCGTATCCTTTCTCTCCATAACTTCCCGAGCATTCATTACAGCGACTCTGAGTCAGGCGCGAGGGTGATCACATGGTTTACTTTAGCTCCGCCCTTCATTCACTGTGATTGGTTGGAGGATCAACCTCCCGCTAGGTCCTCCAGCTCCGCCCACCGTCCTTTCATTGGTCCGGTGCTGACATCAATCACCCGGGGTCACTGTGGCTGGAGCATGCGCAGTGTGTCCTGCTTGTGCTGAGATGTTGGGTCATGTGATGGGAGGTAACAACAATGACTGCAGATGCTGGAACCCAGATTCTGGGTCAGTGGTGCTGGAAGAGCACAGCAGTTCATGCAGCATCCAAAGGGCAGAGAAAAAGCCCTTCATCAGGAATAAAGGCAGTGAGCCTGAAGCGTGGAGAGATAAGCGAGAGGAGGGTGGGGAGAAAGTAGCATAGAGTCCAATGGGTGAGTGGGGGAGAGGATGGAGGTGACAGGTCAGGGAGGAGAGGGTGGAGTGGATAGGTGGAAAAGAAGACAGGCAGGTAGGGCAAGTCCGGACAAGTCATGGGGACAGTGCTGAGCTGGAAGTTTGAACTAGGGTGAGGTGGGGGAAGGGGAAATGAGGAAACTGTTGAAGTCCACATTGATGCCCTGGGGTTGAAGTGTTCTGAGGCGGAAGATGAGGCGTTCTTCCTCCAGGCATCTGGTGGTGAGGGAGCGGCGGTGAAGGAGGCCCAGGACCTCCATGTCCTCGGCAGAGTGGGAGGGGGAGTTGAAATGTTGGGCCACGGGCAGTGTGGTGGATTGGTGGGGGTGTCCCGGAGATGTTCCCTGAAGCGCTCTGCTAGGAGGCGCCCCCAGTCTCCCCAGTGTAGAGGAGACCACATCGGGAGCAACGGATACAATAAATGAAATTAGTGGATGTGCAGGTAAAATTTTGATGGATGTGGAAGGCTCCTTTAGGGCCTTGGTTAGAGGTGAGGGAGGAGGTGTGGGCACAGGTTTTACAGTTCCTGTGGTGGCAGGGGAAAGTGCCAGGATGGGAGGGTGGGTTGTAGGGGGCGTGGACCTGACCAGGTAGTCACGAGGGAACGGTCTTTGCAGAAGGCGGGAAGGGGTGGGGAGGGAAATATATCCCTGGTGGTGGGGTCTTTTTGGAGGTGGCAGAAATGTCGGTAGATGATTTGGTTTATGCGAAGGTTTATAGGGTGGAAGGTGAGCCCCAGGGGCGTTCTGTCCTTGTTATGGTTGGAGGGGTGGGGTGTGGTGGGCGGAGGTGTGGAATGTGGACGAGATGCGTTGGAGGGCATTTTTAACCACGTGGGAAGGGAAATTGCGGTCTCTAAAGAAGGAGGCCATCTGGTGTGTTCTCTGGTGGAACTGGTCCTCCTGGGAGCAGATACGTCGGAGGCGGAGGAATTGGAAAACGGGATGGCATTTTTGCAAGAGGTAGGGTGGGTTGAGAGTTTACTGAGGGTAAGAATTCCCTTTGCGTGAGCTCTGCAGTAGATTTCCTTTATTCATGGAGCGAATTGCCTTCCTACTCATGACTGTATAGCTGTGATTGATGAATCAATGCTATCTGAATCAGTACATAAACACCCCATTTTCACAACATCTAAAATCTTTAGCACATTGTATCACGCTCTTCTTTGGAGACAAAAAAAAAATGAAATGGAGCCTCAAGGAATCGGAGCAGGAGTAGGCAATTCATCCCTTTCAGCTTGTTCCCCCATTCTATCAGATCATGGCTGGGCCAACCCAGGCCTCAACACCTCTTTTATGCTTGATCCGCATAGCCCTCAACTGCTCAATATTTCAAAAATCTATCTGCCCTCTTTTAAAATAATTTGAGATAGAATCATAGATTCCCTACTGTGTGGAAACAGGCCCTTCAGCCCAACAAGCCAGAACAACCCTCCGAAGAGTAACCCAACCATTCCCCTCCCACATTTAACTTCCACTAAAGTTTGGGTGAGAAAATTCTAGCCATTCACTGAGAGAAAAAAATCTTGACTTTTTCTAAAATGAATGTTCCCCTCTGTAATGTCCCCTGGTTTGAGACTTCACTGGTGCTGGAAGATCTAGTCAACATCCACCCTATCAAGCTCCTCAGAATCTTGTTTCCATAAGATCACCCCTGCTTATCTATTCTTGATAGGTCAACCCTTTCATGCTCGAAGCAGCTAAGTGAATCTTTTTTGAATGGTCTCCGATGTTGGTTTATCCTTTATTAAATATGGGAGCTAACATTGTATACAGCACTGCAAGTGAGGACTCAGCAACAGCCAGTGTGGTTAACCAATCCTCAATCCATGCTAATACATTACCCCGATACCATGAGCTCCTCAATTGTGCAATTAACTTTTATGTAGCACCTTATCATTTGCATTTTTAAATTCCAAATACAGAACATCATTGGATTGCCCTGCTAGTTATCTCCTCAATGAACTGTCGCAAATTTGTCAAATATAGTTTCTCTTTCACAAAACCCAGACTACCATGTTTAATGATAAGCTTTTTTAAATGTCCTGCTATTTCTTACTTTAATATTCGACTCTGTAGATTCTTTCAGTAGATTTGCTAAGTATGATTCCCCTCTCTTAAATCCATGCGGACTCTGTCCAATCCTGTCACTGTTCAGTAAGAAACTTGACTGTACTCCAATATAGTTAGTAAATGTATCTGTAGTTATTTTTAAAAATTGATTACTTGTAAATGCTGGACCCATGCAACATCAATGAATTTGTGACTCTGAATTTGGGTTATTGTGTTTTTTACTGTTAATTCCTTTTCGTACTGTGTTATGCAGACAGTACCAAGTGATCACTCTTAATTGTGAGTAACTTTGAAAATAATATGTTTTAAAAATGACATCCCAAAATGCTGCCTCATTATTGTGCAAGGAGGATTTTATTCAATAGTTTGCAGATAAAATTGAACAGCATTTTGCTGCAATTTGGCCAGACTGCAGGTTACACCAAAGTATCAGTGCCTCACCTTTAGAGTGTTCCCAGATATCGTGCAGCTGCAGTATTTTGGTTTGCACTCAGCTATATGTTGTTCTCACTTGTTTCTTTGTGAAAGATTACAAAATTAATTTGGATGAATGAAGTTATGTTTTCTTTCACCAATGTTGGGAGAAAAAAAGTCAGTATTTCAAGTGCTGATAAAGTAAAATAAACTGATAATCAGCAGAAAGGGTTTAAGATTGATAGATTCTTGTTGCCTCGAGGAATTAAGGGCTACAGGGGAGAATGCTGGTAAGTGGAGTTGAAATGCCCATCAGCCATGATTGAATGGCGGAGTGGACTCGATGGGCCGAATGGCCTTACTTCCACTCCTACGTCTTATGGTCTTATGGTCTAAGATGGATATGGAACAAATGCTGGCAAATGGGACTAGATTAATTTAGGATATCTGGTCAGCATGGGCAAGTTGGACTGAAGGGTCTGATTTATGTATTGTACAACTGTGACTTCATTCTCTCAATTATTCAAGAAGTTGAATACTTCGAGGAGGAAAAGGAGAATTTATGCCGAGAATGCACTTGAAATGATGACTGAGGTATATCAAACTCACATTGTTTCATCACCTTTTCCTCTGGGTTCTTCAATGAACAAACTTGTTTTGTTCTCTGAATAACTATGTATCATGTGATTTGTTTTGCACAAAATATTTCGTTAGGATCGAGTGAACTATTAAGAAGTGTTCATGTTTAAAATTTAGGCAGCTTGATTGTGAATCTCATCTTGGCCTGAACACCACTTTCCTGCCAGCCCTCCTTAACCCTTCAACCCATTACTGATTAAAAGTCTGTGTGTCTCTTATTTAAATTTACTTAATGTCCCAGAATCCACAGTGTTCTGAGATAGGGAATTCCCCAGGTTCCCATCCTCTGAGAGAAGTAATTCCTCCAACTTTCCCTTCATTGTAAACTAAGGACGACTCATTGTAGATTGAATCATCTTCTCTGCCTCTACTTGGTCAATCCCTTGACCATTTTATAGACCCTCAAGGATACCACCTCTCATTCTTAGGCTGCAGTGAATATGAATGTAAATAGTGGTTGTCGTTCAGCTTGTGGCATTTTGATAACTGTGGCAGAGGATGTTTGTTCAAAACTGAGCTCGACAGTTAGTGCTTTTCAAATAAGAAATAGTTGACGACATTAAGTACATTAATATGTTGGCGTTTTGTTTTTAGGAAGACTTACTGTTGGGAAGATTTGGTTAAGGGAATATTGCAGTCAAAGCTGTGGAAGATTAACCTCCACCCATGTGTGCGGTAGTACACTGTGGTCAAAAGAATAAAGAGACCACTTCCTCTTTGGAAATATGTCCTTAAATAGGGCAGAGGGATCTGGAGATAGCAATGAGTCACTGGCAGCAAATGGCACCAGTTTGTGAGGTTAAATAGAAAAGTAGATCATGGGTTTATTTCTGGGACGACAGAATGGAAATGTGTTCGATATGTGTAGAACCATGGACAGATCACCCTTGGAGCACTGCAAACAGTTCCGATCTACATACTGTAATATGGATGTAGAGGCAGTAGGGAAGATAAAGAATAGTTACTGGAATTATATTCAAACTGAATTTGAATTCATCAAGTAAGATTGGACAGTCTTGTCTCATTGTAAAAGAGTGACATGGTCCAGTTACGTTTGATCGGGTAGACATGGAAAAGATGTTTCTGCTTGTGAATGTCAGAATCCACTGGATCTGTGGATATAATTGTAATCACTATTAAATCTCACGGGGAATTTGCAGAGGGCGACAAAGTCTTTACCAAAAAGGGGTTTGAATGTAGAACTTACTTCATCAGGAATAATTGAAGCAAATAACAGATGAATTCAAGGAGGAGCTTGGAATACAAGAAATCAAAGAAAACTATGTTGATGGGTTTAGGTTGAGAAGGAAGCCTGTGTAAATCACAGATACTGAGAACCTGTTTTTGTGTCCTGAAACTATGCATCTGTGTTGTTCTGTGACATTTCTATAGGAGCAGCAGCGGCAGCAGTAAACAAGACAGCTCACCCTTACCATTCTTGGAGAAAAGCAGAACCTCTGGCCACACAAAAGGGAAATAGCTCTACTGAGGAGGTGGTTCAAACAGTGGCCAACGACTCAATCTGCAGAGACAGTGTGCCTTCATTACCTGGTGAGAAAGGTGAATTCTTTAACCAGAAATGATGTTTTGTCCTTCCAATGATCTCATGACTTAAGCAGGGAAATGTGTCTCTTCAGTTAGATGATTTGAATCAATCAAATCTTTTGCTACGTTAGCACTCCTTCCCTACCCAAGGATATGTGGGTCAAATAGGCACATGTCTTGCACTGCTTTAATTCAAGATTCCTTTATTCAGTCATGAGCTTAACCTATTCAATCCAAGTTCCTTGTGTTTCCCCTGGATCTGTGGTTGTGCACAAGGAAACTTAAACAATGTGATTCAATATCAAAGTTGTGTTGAATCAATAATTGTAACCCCACTCTGCTCCTTGAGCAGATAGTTAATCCAAGGATTCTAGCTCAGCCCTTAACTTCAAGTTCAAGTTCAAAACCTTTCAGTGAGCAATGGAAAATAACAAAGAACAATGTCAATCATTTATTGTCTCCACAGCCTCTGCTTCTGTTGCCACTGAATACTCCCATAAGTTTGACGAGCCAATGACTAAAGATGAGATTGAAGAGAAATCCTTCCGTTCTCTTCTGCCACCAGAGAGCCGACACCACTTTCATATGGGGAGGGAACGCAGCCAGCAGGATGGTTCAGATGAGGACATAATGCGGGACCAGTCGGCTTCTCTATGGATTAGGGTGAGTGGTGTTACCAATTAGTGGGATCTCAGTGCTTGGAAAAGTTGCTCCTCTCCATGTTCGAGGTACCTTGCCATGAGATTC